>NW_028289200.1:0-219733 GCF_059628265.1 Tinamus guttatus | reverse complement strand
AAGGGAGGGAGGGAGGAAGGAAGGAAGGGAGGAAGAAACATCCAGATAAAGGACTCAATGAGAAGGAATGAGCATGGAGAAATTGTACCCAAACATATCGGTCCACTGATATGGCAAATTCTACTGTGATTAAACAAGGGATGTAGCAGTGTAGACTGGTGCGTAAACCCAGCTGTCCTGACTCAAATAATGTATTATTATCATAATAACTATTTTTCGATGAGCACAAGTCAGCTGATTACTTAAGTCTCGGTGAAATTGAATAGGAGGTAGTAACCAACATCTCTTATCTTTCTTTGGAAATCCTTGCTGACAGTGAAAGAATTACCCTTAAATAATCACTTAGGGACCTATTTTCCCAAGAGCTTGTAAGCTCTTTGTCAGGGGATTAAAATGGTTGAGCTCAAAATGGATGATATGTTGGCAGGCCTCTTCATATGGCTTTTGCCAAGACTCACTGAAAGATGATTCCCAATATTCAGTCTATTTTGATACTTTTTTAGGTTTAGTGCAGTAACTTTTCATGTCAGATGAAAGGCTAGATCTTTTTTGTTGATATAGTTTAGATATAGAAAATGTTAATAACATCTTTAACAGTCCCCTGCCTGTGGTGAAATGCCTACTATTCCATATGCTCAAATCAGCTACCAGAATGTAAAAATAATTTCATCCACATTTTGTTAACAAAAAGAATAGTTTTGTACCATATCTCTGCCTACGAGGATAACCCTAAAAGTATTTCATAAGCAGATACCAGGCATTTTCCTGGTAACAAGATGGCAATAGGTATTTGCATATGAACAGAAGTATAAGCAGAGCACAGTGCAGAAGTTCCTTACACAGTTCCCTACCTCCCTACTTCTTTGTCCTACTGCCCAAAATGCACCATTATTGTTTCAGTGGTAGCGAGGTATTTACTCCATTGAGTAAATATTTGTAATTATTGGAATAAATGCTTTATATACATTGGTATATAGACCTGCCACTGAACCTTCCATACCAAGAGCAGTACAAATTCACGGTACATGCAAGCAACTCTCCCACTACCTCTATGAAACCAGTATGTGCTAAGTGCATACAGGCTTTTGCTGTTCTGTATTGCTGGAACACCATGCAACATGCTTTCTTTACATATTCCAGGATCCGATGGAATTAAATTTTATAGTCAAAAGAATGGGATTCTCTCTGCTCATATTTGAAGCCTGCAAACAATTAGTCTTTTTCACTGTCAATATTTGGACTGAGTCAGGAGCACGTGCTTAAGCAAATTCAAGCAATTTACTGTTAGCACTCTTACACTGTTGATTGTATTCCTACTAGAACAGCAAAGCACATTTTTACCACATGTAATAAAATGCCTATGTACAGATCACATAGCAGAAAGAACAATACGCTGGCTTCACATTTGCATATACTTAACAAGCCCCAGCAAAGAGAAGTTGGTTTACAGCCAGACTAACAGCCAATTTTAATGTGTCTGAAAGTCCCAGAAAGCTGATGTTTCTCCCACTCCAAACTGACAAGATAGATTTAAATAAAAATAGCAAGGCAAGAAGAAAGCCATTAGTCATTGCTTTGTCTGAGGCAATATTAATCTCCCTTCATCCCTAAGAAGAAATTTTTTCTGTGCCTGGACTGGGACCTAGTTGCCCCTTTCAAAGCTGGTGCAGAGCACATGAGCGGGTCTCCTTTTGGATGGATGATGGGAGGGGCTCTGGAAGTTCATAAAAACAGAAGAATCTTGCTAGTAGTTAGCCCAAGAGATGTTCATGGTTCCAGTCCCCAGCAGCCAAGTGCTGGCAGCATTTATCATACACTGATGCTCTTCTCTCTCATCTAATTGTCATTAGGGAGGCAGACTGAAGCAAAGCATTAGTGATTTCTACATTTAACAGATAAGAAATAGCAAATGAAGAATATGCTTTCAATGCATTACGCAGTCTAGAATAGATAGATTCAGTAGTATAATTTAGCCAGCTGGTGATTCAAACTAATTAATCTGCAATGTTTCTGATATGGCAAAGGGTACTAACAAATTATTCATTTTGACAAAATCGCATCTGAAATATATGACAGGTTAAGGAACTAAATATACATCTCTAGAATCTGACACCATAACTCATCCTCACAAATGTCCCTAACATCAAATCTCTTATTTCATGCCTCCCAAATGAAGATGGCTGAGCTCAGAACCACACCAAACTGCTAGAAGAGAGGGTGACTGACTACCTCAGAAAATATCACGAAGCAACAAAAGGGAATGGCTGTGCCATATGAATGGACAGCACTATTATACAACCTGCCCCTCCACAACCTTCTGCAAAAAAAAAAAAAAAAAAAAAAAAAAAACCCTAGAGGAACTTTGTAAAAATCCAGCTTGCTGGTGTAACAGAAAAAATATCATGTCTAATATTAAATTTTGCAAAGATATTTAAGCTAATGTGATTTCACGTTACTTTGTGGAGAATTTTTAACATCTAAGCCTACATTACTAGTACAGCTTCAGCATACATCCACATATTGATGAAATTATTTTTGGTATTAGATAAGGAAAATATAGCAAAAAGAAAGGATGGCAACAACAAAGGAGAGACAGATTAAAAATAAATATTACACAAACTATTTTCTACCTTTCAACTGGACAGTGATGAAGCGCTCTATTTGCTTGTTGTAATAACTGAAAAGTGATCTTGTCTCACCTAGAGGAGACTTAATAAAAAAGAGGGTACATCATATGAGATTTATGATATACTAATGAATTACCAGGTGTATCTCTCTTCCATTAATTTATTTGAAAAAAAAAAAATCCTCGGCTTCCAAAAGCAAGTTACCCACAGAAAGATAATCATCATGTTGCAATGAAAAAAAGTAAGAAAAATGAAACAATAAGCAATGAAAAATGAATGAAAAACTATTAACAGCCTTCAATACTGAAATGCAGAAGCAGCAGAGTAGATTTCGTGCTGAATACTACGACTTCCTCCATTTACGCTTCTGAATATGACACAAGGGCTATTTGGATTTTATGATCTGTTCATATGTCTGCAAGTAGTTAGTAAGAAAAATACTCCGTAATTGTATGGAACATTGTGTATTCATGTTCATCATAGTTGCATTTTTTAAATTTATTTTTCTTTAAACAATGCAATGGAAGAATAGAATAGGAGGCAATATAAATAATCTAAAAGGAGTAGGGCAATAGAAATCATTTCATTTTCTCTTCTCATTAAAAAGTCACTGAAAATACAAGCATTTTTGCTGCTGTCTATTCCGGGAACATTCTAGCACACGAGATCACAAATCTTTAAATGTTTTGTGAGGCATATAGTGTTAACTGAATTTTACTACTTTGCCATTTTGATATATTTTTATTTACCAATCTTAAAAGTTGTTAAATTTGTTTCTGTCTCATCCTTCTATCCACTATTTAAAAACCCAGATCTCATGCATAACTGCATATTTCTTGATTCACTGCAGTTTCTGAAGAGTATAAAGAAAATTTTTCACCAGATGAAACCCAACAGTTTTTAAATTTCTAATGAGAATTTTTAAAATATTTTCAGACCATTATATAAATACTTTTATTTCAAAATCAAATTAGAAGACACTTTGAAATAATTACCTCAGAAAAAAATAGAGTTCATAAAATGAGATATTCTAATTTTTCCCAAGGTTGTTTTAAATTTTGTTTTCTCAGTTTGGCAAATTTGACCAAAGCTGGTCTAATATTTCAGCTTTTCCTAGCATGTATTTTTCAAAAAAGTTTCATGCCTTCCTGAAAAAAGTGTTTGAATTAAATACAATAAAAGGAGATCATAGAATCATAGAATCATTAAGGTTGGAAAGGGCCTCTAGAGGTCATCTAGTCCAACCCCCCTGCACATGCAGGATCACCTAGAGCACGTGGCACAGGACTGCATCCAAGCGGGTTTTGAAGATCTCTAGAGAAGGAGATTCCACAACCTCTCTTGGTAACGTGTTCCAGGCTCTTGTCACCCTCACTGTTAAGAAATTTTTCCTTAAGTTCCTGTGGAACTTTTGGTGCTTCGGTTTGTGGTCATTTCTTCTAGTCCTATCGGTGGCCACCACTGAAAAGAGGCCAGCACCATCCTCCTCACTCCCTCCTTTAAGGTATTTATATACACTGACCAGGTTCCCCTCTCAGCCTTCTCTTCTCCAGGCTGAACAGGCCCAGCTCTCTCAGTCTTTCCTCATAGGGCAGATGTTCCAGGCTCCTGATCATCCTTGTAGCCCTGCGCTGGACTCTCTCCAGCAGCTCCACATCCCTCTTGTACTGTGGAGTCCAGAACTGGACACAATACTCCAGATGCGGCCTCACCAGGGCTGAGTAGAGGGGCAGGATCACCTCCCTCGACCTGCCGGAGATGCTCTTCTTAATGCACCCCAGGATCCCATTGGCCTTCTTGGCCACGAGGGCACACTGCTGCCTCATGGTCAACTTATCATCCACCATGACACCCAGGTCCTTCTCCGCAGAGCTGCTCTCCAGAAGGTCGGTCCCCAGCCTGTACTGGTGTCTGGGGTTATTCCTCCCCAGGTGCAGGACCTTGCACTTGGCCTTGTTGAATTGCATGGGGTTTTTCACCGCCCAGTTGTCCAGTCTGTCCAGGTCCCTCTGGATGGCAGCGCAGCCCTCTGGGGTATCAGCTACTCCTCCCAGTTTGGTATCACCAGCAAACTTGCTGAGGGAGCACTCTGTGCCTTCATCCAGGTCATTGATGAATAAATTGAACAGGACTGGACCAAGGACTGACCCCTGGGGGACCCCGCTAGCTACAGGCCTCCAACTAGACTCGGCACCGCTGATCACCACCCTCTGGGCTCTGCTATCCAGCCAATTCCTAATCCACCTCACTGTGCACTCATCTATCCCACACTGCCAGAGCTTGCCCAAGAGGATGTTGCGAGACATGGTGTCAAAAACCCTGGTGAAGTCGAGATAGGCAACATCCACCACTCTCCCCTCTCCCCTTACCATTTTCTTTATTTTCCATACAAAAAAAGCCATGTGATCTTGTGTGTGTGTGTGTATATGTATATTTTTAAACAGAGAATACATCTTGTTCAAAAATTTTTAGGATCTGAGAAGCACTTTAAACAAAAGCTGAATCTGCTTATATCTACTGTCCTTACTCAGCGAAGTAAATGTGTTTACATGCATGTTCATTTTTAAAACTGAAGTAGGCTGCAGACCTCACTCACTCACTAATTCTGTAAAGATGCTGCCCAGTTTCTGCACAGAAAGAGCCCACCCAAGACTCTGAAAATAGATTCATAAATTTCTATACTACAGAGCACAATAAATTTGGATTGAATTTTACTTAGGTTATAAACCATTAGTTTTTATTATACTGATGTTTTTCCATTACACAATTGCATACTATTTTATGGCACCACCTACTGAAAATTAAAATGATGTGAAACAATTTAAGAAAAAGCTCAAAATTACCTTGATGCTTCGCTTCATGTATTCAATCTGAAAATGTATACTCAAGCAAATTTTACAGCTAACAGTTACAGTTTCATTTTGAACATAAACAGTTTGTTCTGTTTAGTAGTTATAAAAATTTATTTGACATAAGGATGAACTTTTCTGCTGACTGAAGAAAGACATCCTGCATTGAACTTTAGATGTTAACCTTCCAGCAGTATTTTTCTGCAAAAGCAGAGATTATAAATCACCCTGAAAGCACCATAAAATATATCCTTGCAGAAGTACGTAATGAAATTTAGTTACGTTAGTGAGTGTTTGGCTTTGTTAACTAACTAGCAATCTCACAACAGGATT
Source organism: Tinamus guttatus (assembly GCF_059628265.1). NCBI lineage: Eukaryota > Metazoa > Chordata > Aves > Tinamiformes > Tinamidae > Tinamus > Tinamus guttatus. Next base: position 213,924 of record NW_028289200.1, on the reverse strand, counting down.
CCTCAAAAACACATTGAGTTGGCATGTGCATTTAGTATATTTAAGCAAATAAATAAATAAATAAAAATGGTACACCCAGTAAGGTTGCCACCATGGTCCATGACAACTGCCAAAGGGCACTCACCGCGCTCCACAGTGCCCCACCACGGCAAACAGGAGGTAGTTTCTGGGAGTGTGGTTGAGGGAATACAACACATGAAATGATAGCAAGAAGCAAACAGGGAGCACAAGCATCTGGATAACACGTCATGAACATAGATGCATGGTTGAATAAAGTCAGTAGCATTCTGTCACAATTATCATATGAATTTCTGCAATCTAGGATTATAACCTATATTTAGTAGTGATGCAAACTGGAAATTGCTGGTTAAGAGTTTATTGAGTTAGAGAGGTATGAATAGACAATACATATGAAGAGGATTTGAAAAAATATATCATCGTAAAGATTTTGGAGAAATATGATATAAAAGAGCCAGATAGACAGAAATATCTCTATGTTAAAATGTACACACATATATTTATATATAAAAATACATATTCTTGTTTTCATATAAGATTTGCAGACTAGAATTGGTAATCTATAACTCTCTGTTCATAGTTACAGTTATTACCACAAACATTAAGGTGATTGGTCTTAATCCAGGTGGTCCCTTGGACACTTTAGTTCTAACCATCATACATGGGGAAAAAATCCCTTTCTAGATGGGTCCTTCTAGGTTGCAGAGAAGATGAATTATTATACAAGGAATGGCGCAGAAAGACTTCTCTTGTAGCTTGCATCTTTTGTTCTGAGGACTGCAGTGTTCAAATAAATCCTAATGAAGATGGTTCTGGAGGCAGATATTGAGCTCAGGCAGAAATAGGTGTTCTAGCACCTGGAAAACAGCACGCTTTTTTTTCTCTCTGATGTGCATGCATACAGATTTCTTCATAGTAAAAAATGCAGGGACCAAGCATGGCATATGTGCGTTGGTTTGCAATATTTTCTTCTCAATATTTGCATAAAGCGTGGCTTAAAAATAATAACATGAGCATATATGCTGTATATAAATGTAATGACCAAACTCTGTCCTCAAAAACCCACTTGCAATTCCCAGGGAAGTATTTGGCCACTATATTGGTACACAGCCAAGTGAAAAATAATACTGTAATACAAACTAATGTAATGACACTTCTTAAAGCTAAGTCTGTGTATATAGCAGGGGAAAAACTAATGAGAAACAGATGTACACGGGAGAGTATTTCGAGTTAAATGGTATGTGTGGTTTCATTTGGGCACGTGTTTCTTTAGCACGTGGAGAGAGAGACTGTATATATAGCTAGGCAAAGGAAAATATTAGTTGCTGAAAAATGTGTATGCTTTCAGGGAAAAGAGGCTTTAAAGGGGAAAGTATTCAGATGAAAAAGCAAATTCTGGAAGTCTCAGGAGAGCTCAGCACTTTTAAACTACAATTAATTCTTTGGCATTCCGGGACACCAAAACAAATGAAATATCAGTTCCTTCCTATACCCACAAGACCGTGTTTGCAGCAGCTATAGCTGCACTAGCTGCGAGTGCAGTCCTCATCGGAGCAGCAGCAGCACCGGCCTCCTCAGAGGCTGCAGTCGAGCCCTGCAATGCAGCCAGCAGCACCTTTGCTCCGTAGCAGAATGTCCAGTTTGAGGCACTGATCGCAGCGTTCACATCTGCTGAGTGTTCAGGTGTCTTGGCTGCAAAAACAAGTAATGATTCCTTCCTCCTGGTAGGACAGAATGGAGTCCATTTTGACCAGCAAAACATAAGGTTGCAGTTTTAAATCATGTGGTAAGGCAGAACTCATTTTTATGAGATATTGCTGGAAGGGAGTAGTAAAATAACATTAACATGGCCATCTCATGAGAAACCATATTTTGCAAAGGGAATTTAGGTTACAGATGCATATTTTACCCACACTTCTTGCAGACACTCAAAGCTGAAGGAAAAGTTTTTATGTTCAGGTTAGGAGGAGTTTCTAGATGTTTCAGTGTCAGGAGGAAACGTTTGTTTTGTTAGCATAAATAGCAGCCAACTTTACCTACATTTCTTACACATTATACTACTATCATACAAAGTAAAAGGCAAACTGGAATGTAAAGGGGCTGTGAGGCCAAGCTTTTTCCTTTTCCAGACATGCTCTAATGCAGTTTCTATAGCAATCAATTTCTAAACTAGAAGGTTTCTATTCCCATAGTGTACATGGTCTCAGCCTGAGAGCAGTCACTGCCCATCATTGAACACACTCAAGATCTTATTCCACAGGACGTTCTACAGATTCACAGCATTGCAAGATAATCTATAGTCAACTGAATTTCTAATCTGCCTGTCTGCATAGCACCAGAACCAGCAGCTTCTTCTAAACTTCTTTTAAAAGTCTTGCACTTTTTTCAAGGTCTTTTGCTTGATTGCTGTATTTCAGTAAGAAATGGGTTAATTCAAAAGGTATAGTATTTACTTTGAAGACATTAACACAAGCAGCATAGGTTCCACTTAGTCAGATGCTCTGTCACAAACCACCAGCTATTGCTGATATCATGTTTAAGGAGCCAAGCCTTTCACCTGACTCTACTGTGTTCTGAAATTCTACCTCAGTTATGTTTGTTAACATCTATATAACACACTTATTGGCTATACACATTTGCTTTGCAAATCCAACCCTCAGGGCTACTTTGCAAACAGGGACCAAGAGATAAAAAGTCAGCTTTACCATTGACTGGTTCTATGCCCATAACCTGTAAAATAATTCTGTTCCTTTATCATGATAGACTTAAACGAGAGGAAGGTCAACGCGCACCAAGACCTAAAAGAAGAAATTTCATTTGTAACAATGAAGAAAACATGAAACTCCAAAGAAGAATGACTTCCACGGGCTTCAGATGAGGCCAAATTAAAGAGTTCAGCTTTTCCTAAATTATTTTCATTAAAACCAACAAGTAGTAGCCACCAGGGCTGCTCTGTGAAACCCTTTCTGGATATCACTGTCGGAGATAATTGTTTCAGTCTTGATCTTACAAATACCAGTGGGATCCCAATCCATAAATTATTGTTTTAACAGTTAAGTATCAATGTCATTGACCATGTTCCACCATAGTTAAATTGCTTTAATTCCATTCTGTTTCCCTTTTGCATATCTTGCCACCCCTGAAGACAAGACACCTGGCAAGGAGGACCACCAGCAAGGCCAGATAACCTCCTGGGGCGGTAGGGCCAACAGTACAAGGAGAGGGACAACATGCCACCACCCTGCCCTCTGATTTAAAGGTTACAGCCTGTCAGCAAAGTGGCAGAAGATTTGAAAATCCCACATTCCACATAGTCACAGTCACCATCAGTTTCCCCCTGGGCCCTCATCCCATGAGGACATCAGGGTCCTCAAAGCAAACTGGGAGTGTTCTCTACCATGCCACTGAGTAGCTGAGTCACCTTGTGAAGCAATTAAAACAGCATAAGTTGTTCTGTTTGCAAAACCCCAACAAAATTATCTAGAATAAGTAGACATTTTCAAAGCAATTAATCCAATATCACGTACAATTTGATGCTGCACACCATAAGATAGAGATAAACTGGAAAAAAAATAATGCTTCTACAAAGAAGTTACCAAAAATCTTTTCCCTTACTCTTATGGACCAGAAGAAGATGAAGAGCTGAGAAAAAAAAAAAGTGACCTTCTCTTCTGGAAAGTATTTTCAGCGGTTTTTCAGGCTGTGTGAGGTTTATCAGACCACTGAGATATTCTAGCTATTTATCCCAACATTATACACACAGAAATAAAATCCCCCCAAATCCTTCACACTTTTTAAAAGTTTTATGACATAACTCTTAAGTCTAAGGTCACTGAATGAAATGATCAAGAATATTGGATTCAACTCTTATTTTTTGCTTAATTACTCTTGTAAAACGTATTTTATCTTAACTTGCACATTGATGGCAGCCTTTGCCAGTCTAAATCTTTTCTTCTCTACCTTTTATCCAGTGGCAATTCAGCACATAAACACTCCTGCTGATGTAACTGTTGGCATGAAATTCTCAGGCACAGTGTCAGTAGCGAAGAGGATAGCTGAGAAAGCTGAAAAGAAATTGCGGCATAGCCTGCGACTGGGGATGTGACGCCTTTGGGGCACACTGAAGGCCTCCAGAAGCGGGCAAAAGAATGGGATGCCTTCCAGTCCAGAAAAAAAAAAAAGTAAATGTTAAGCACGTGTTGTTCAAGTTCTGTTTTGAACTGGGGCCAACACTCAAAGCAGTTCAATCCTCCCAATGCTTGGGTTAAGGACAGTCTTTCCGATTTAGCTTCCCTTTCTTTTGCTGGAAAATTCCTCAAAAAGCAAGTAATTCATATTTCTAATGACATCTATTCATGTTTTAAAATGCAGAAAATAGTCTGTTACTGTGCTGCACTACCTTCTCCCAGAAAAGTCTGTTCACGTCCTCAGCTCACTGGCAGACGTGAAACCCTTAACTAACTGGTAGAAATGCAGTCTCACAGAAGCCTGCAGTTTGGACAGACAGACACGTCAGAAGCTGTGGTTGTGGTCTTTGCTACCCAGTGACCTAATTTTCATGGCTGAATAAGAGGGAAAGTGGGAGGGGTGCATCCCCGGATGTACCGTTTTTAATTGGTAACGGAATATGGTCTGAATGGCAGATTTAATTTATAATTATATTAAAACAAGTGGAACGTGTTGGATTCCTGAGACGGCCATGCCAGATTTGAATGTGATGTGTACTACTGATTGTGCTGGATTTCCTTCCGACTCCCTTCATTAAGATATTCTGTTCCCGTAAAACAAAAACGTTTATATTCTCACATGTACGTCAATGGCAAGAGATCAGTTTTCAAAACCTGCCCCATTTCCTCCATTTCCTCAGTGACTCAGCTTCTCAACATTGCACTGCTTATATAATAAGAGTAACTAATCCCCAGAGTAAATAGACCCACAGCATGTGGTCCCTACCAAATTTATGTCATTAAAGGTCATGTAAAATGACTTGCTTCCCTATATAACTCTTATATTGTCCCATGTGTGCCCTATATCTTTTTAAGAAGTACAGTTTGTGACACAAAGACGGTGGGAACAAGAAAGTAGGGAAAAAAGATGTATTTGCACTTGGCCTTAAAAACAGAACAGTAGTGATATTTGGTCAGCAATAAATATGCATTTGCCATGTGCAATGCTTCGTTTACAGAGAGAGAGGAGAGAGAAAGCTAAATATTTATATGGTATGATTTTGATGTACATCTTTAATTAGAGATGTAAAAAGACAGTTACCATGTCTCTGTATTGCCTGATCTTTTATATTTCTTTGTTCTATGTCACAGCAATTAACTTGTTCATTATCAGGTACAGGACAGAGGATCAGTTGATTTCCCAACACAAAATTATATCAAACACTAGGCCTAGTTGTTGGCTAAAATATTTCCTCCTACCCTTTCCACCACTGAGTGTCTCTTAAAAACTTAATGTCAGAACTCCAACTTCCGATATGTAGGCTCTGTTCTTCTTACATAACACACAGACTGCACAGACACGCGCACATTTTTAATCCTTAGATACTGAAATATGGGTACAAATTCCCTGGGGCATATTTTTAGAGAAGAAGTATTTATTCTACTAGCACCCCATTCAGTAATCCTTGCAGTCAGTAAGAAGGCAATCATTGAATTAAACTCCAGTATACAGGTGAAATCTAGCCACTTGTTAGAGCTCTACAAATCCATATTTTTATATGTTACAAAATAAGCCCTGTGTACTTTATAGATAAGTCTCCAATGATGTCTTACTGTGAAGTTTTTACATTTTAAATACAAGGTGATAATGCAAAATCAAATTTGTTATTCATTACTCCTGCAAATCACTTGATCTATTCCAAGGACAAGTATGAAATGTGCAGTTGTGATCTCTATTGCTTTCCAAACGTTAATTGCATAAGCCCACATAGTCATGCTGGAAAATGGTTTAAAACCAAGTCAAGGGGAACACACCAAGTGCTTCAAACAAGTTACAGAGAATATAGAGGCAGCTATACTGCAGAGCCAACAGAAAACTCAGCAGTGCTTGTCTCCTGGTTCCCTTCCAGAGCCCACTGTGTTAGCATTCTCACACTTTAGGCAGATACATTACAAGCCATTTGCTGCACCTCTCTTCTGGTTAACTCGTTGTTTGAGGCAAAAAAGGTAGGTGAAAATGAGAAAAGGGAAGCAGATCTTACCTTTTCCCAGGATGTCAGCTTTTCCTGAGTATTTTCGTTATAGCATTCTCAAATTTGTTTCTAATTACAAAGAAATTGAGGGTTAAGAAGATTTAGGTGGAAATTTTGTCTCTGGTTTATTTGATCCATATGGTAACAAAGGGAAAAAAAGGAAAAAAAGAGACTACTGCACAGAAACCAAGGACTAGACGGAGCATGGAAGACAGCACTTTGTGACTGAGATTATCTTATTCATGAAGATATATTTACAGTACATGTAGACCTACTTCAGAGGACAGACTACGTAGGCTATACACAGCCTACCCAACTGGCTAGTGAAGGGTGCCCCATATGAGAGAAAATACCTTGTGCTCTGGCCATGAAGTTGTCCTTACTAAGAAATTTCAAGAAACAAGCTCCTGCGTAAATCCTGACGTTTAGCCATTGCATCAGTATTATTAAGGAATTGTTTAGATGTATCTTTCTAGGATAACCAGGGAGGTAGAGCAGGAATTTTTCAAAGACGGCAATCTTGGATAGATTCTCATCCTTTTATCTTTGAGACTATAGACCTCAGGTTTAAATACCAGCAGTATCATTTTGACAGCAGGAGATCAGTAAGTGGGATGAGGGCCAGAAGGAACTCTATCACTCATATCTCCAAGTTACTGGAGGCTTGATGCTTTGGCTCTGCCTTCGATGGGTGCCCCTTTCAGTCCTGCTGCAGAGCAAACCAGCAGGAACCTTTGTCAGCACCATGTAGCCAAACTGTTCTCCCTGATGTCAACAAAATTAAGCGGCCCCCCACATTCAAACAAACAAAACCATTCAATTTAAAGTTAAGTCATTTCCAAGGCATTGCCTACCCTAACATTAAATGATGCCAAGGGATGACTCACCAACACCATTTGACAACTTCACTGGAGACTTAATCAGACCCAGGTTAGGGCAGCGTGGGATGGCTGCATGAGCTCTCCGTTGCCAGACAGCACAGCTGCTGAGGCTCCTTGTGGATGCAGCTTGACCCAGGCTTTTCAAACCACGTGCATCTCAAGTGTCCCAGTAATAGAGCCAACAACAGAAGTAAACATGGAAATGTCACTGAAATACCCTGATACAGTGAGCAGAGTCTTTGCCTTGTATCCATTGTACAAAAGAGGACAGGAAAGACCAAGGAGATGGCCAGCACAAAGACGTTTGACCTGGGGACAGGTTGTACAGCACAGGGCATTGTCAAAGAAGTTACCCAAGTGCATCCGATGCAGTAAGGTTGACTACTGGAAGCTCTATATCCATGTTAGGGGAATGTTTCGCTCATGCTAATTAGCCAGGAAGAGAAGGAAACGATTTTTTTTCCATGAAAGGAAAAGTCTTGTTAATGCCGTGGTAACCAACATGTTACATTCAGAGCTAGCTTGGAGTTCTCTACAGGGCACCGCATTCTGCTCTTGAGACGTATCCTGAAATAACATGCGGAAGAATACAAAAGATAAAAGCTCCATCAGATTTGGATTTTTTTTCAAAACTGAAGAAAGCGTCAGCAGTACTTTCTGCTGTCTCCACATTCAGCTGATGCCAGCAGAAAGGAAGCAAATAAACCTAGAAGATAGGTTTGTTTCAGAGAAGAGTTGGTTCTGAAGCACTTGATATTTTAATACTTATTATCTAATGTTGGCACAGGAAACTAGGAAATTTTATTACAGAGAATGTTGCTATTTTGAGGTTAAGGAGTATTTCTCATAAAACCATGAATGGGATCTGGGACATCCCCCTTGGAGATACAAAATTAAACACTGAAAAAGGGGTTGGAATTGATTAAATAAAGGGAGTGCCTTGATCAAACTGAAGCTGACGCATAGTCGACCTGTATCTAATGCTGCACCAGATGTAGGATCTGCAATAATGTCATCTCTTAGCAATCAAGCAATTATCAGTATTGCAACTTTGAGGCCAACAGAAGTGCAGCCAAGCTATTAGTTGGATATCCCCAGTGACCCAGCACACATGGGCTGCTTCCAGCGCTGGCCGTCTTTGGAAGGAGAGCATGAAATGAGCTTAGGTGATCCGATCCACAGGTCCAGCGGATCTTTCTATGCCATCCTGCTGAATCTGAAAGCAAGTCTGAGGAAAAACCTGGCAACTGCTTAGGAAGTTAGCTGGCTCTAGATGGGTTCATTATCTATCTGGATCAAGATGAATTCATTAGCTCCTGCTGGGCTGAGCCCATAATGCGATACTGCTGTTATGCTATTTGAATGTGCAGGTGCAGCCTGGAGAACTTCATGAGCTTTAATACTAAAGTGCCAGGAGAATATGAAACACTATTGCATGGGTATGCAGCATGGCAACTTACCAGCAATAGTGCTAGTCCTGAATGAGAGTTAGCAGGCCCTACAACAGCAGTCCATGCCTCACAGCACCCGCCCATGCAAGAGAAGGAGGTCCATGACCACTCAGCTGCTGAGCTTCAGGTCCAGAGAGCAGACCTATGTGCAAATGAACTATGGCTTTGAACTAAAGCCAGCTTTCTGAAGTACCTCTGTACTCTGTCTCCTCACACCATTTTGAGTTTTCCATTAGCCAAGGTATCCACTTTCCCTTGTCAGAGATAACTTGATTTTTGCATGCTACCAAAAAAGCCAAAGGATATAAAAGACAGAATCTGCACAAAAATGTGAAGAAACCTGCAGGCAGGGAGACCTCATGAGCACAAGCAAAACAGTCCTTTAAAACATCACCTGAAGGAATTTTCAAGAACAATTCACAAAATATACAAAGCGGATAGTATTAGTTTAAATGAATTACTCCTAAAGAATTATATAAATCTGCAGTAGAAGTTGTAATGAGCATCAGCGTGAAACTAAATGGAACATATGTTTATTTTCCTCTTTAAAATAGAACTTTATAGATTAACAGAATATGTTCTAGGCTCCTTGCATAAGTCTTCAGGGAGAAAATAAAAGTCCACTTTTAGTGTTCATGTACATTACATTTATCTGAGGAAGGCTGACCAGAAAACATGTTTTTTTCTTGCATATAACACACACACACACAAAAATTTAGAATCTGTTTTCACTGAAATGAACAATGAGACATTTCCAAATATAAGAAAATAAAGTGAAAAATGAACAAGAAAAAAAAATCTAAGAAACACCAGAGTGCCTATGTATTTCAGAGACAAGATGAAAGCCTCTTTCCAAGTAGCTCAGCATTTACATTATTCTGTCACTAGCCTATTGCACATGCTACAGTATCACGTCAGCTTGTGCTACTTTTCTTTTTCTCATTTGGTCCAGCAATTTTATCCGTTACTGTTTCTTCTGCAAGTTCTGCAAAGCTCCATGAAGAGCTTTAGGTTTCTAACAAATTTCAAAAAAGGCATTTTCCAGAGAAAAATGTTTCACTGAATATTCCAGCCAATTCCAGCCTGGAGATGGTCATGCATTAATTTAAACCCTGGTAATTTTGGTATTGAATAACAACACAAACCCTAATCTCTCTCTTTTTTTTTTTTTTTTCTTTATGAAACAGCAGGGGATTTTAATGCTGATCATGGAAAAACAAAATGAATCATAAACAAAGGTCTTTTTTTTTCTCTCTAAAATACTGCATTGACAAAAGAAATAATCTTTCCTTTAGAAATCTCCCATAGTTTTCCTTTGGATTCTTAGTAGAAAGCACATAGAGAAGGAAAAAAGCAAAGGTACGTTCTAAGCAAATCACAAATTGAATCAGACCAAAGTGCCCTAATAAATGCCAAAAGATAATTCAGTCCAAAGCATCTGAAACAGTAACACAAATGAAGACATATTTAATCCTTCTTTGGTCACATCAGTTGCATTTAAAGCATAAACAGTAGCCTTGAGTTTACAGAGACTAATCCTATGAATGGTTTCAATTCTGTAAGGTAGAATGGCCTTCAGAATTTACACAAACTGAGAGTTTTCAGCAATTGCTCTCTTATTTAAATTATATTTTTCTGGATTTGTCATTACAACGTATTTCGCTGTTTATCTGGAGACTGCAAAATATTTTCCCACACAATGAACTTTGTTGCTCAGAAGAGTTAATACAGTCCAAGGCCTAGTGTAGTTCAAAGGCTGCAAGGCCGCACAATGGGTTTGGAATTGCATCAAAAATCCCAAAGGGATGAGGACAGTCCACTGACAATTGACTCCAACTATACTGTGCAGAAAAGTGGAAAATATAACTCACACTTCTCACCAATAATCTTTGCAACTTTAACTAGGTGTTGACCTTATCGTCTTCTGAGAAATTCAGTGTGTAATGATAATATGGCAATAAACTTTTTTCCTTTCTTTTGTTTGCATATGCATATATTCTACATGAGTAAAAATTCTAGTAGACTCTTGGTCAATTCATCTAATTTTTCTGATTGTTTGAAATGGAATGATGTTCAAATGAGCAATCCAACATACACTGAACAGAGAAATCATTTACATCATTTTGGAGACAATCCATCATACTTGGAACTTCTTTAAGTAATGATGTTATTTCTTGGAATTTTATCTTGCATATTAATTTTTTTTTTGTATGCTTAAAGAAAGCATAGTTTTCAAGGAAAAGTAGAAAGAGTTAGGTTTCATTTGTAAGGGCAGATGCAAAATATGTCATTTGTCTTTAAGGAAACAAATAATAACTTTCCAAATATCATAATACTGTGTTTCATTTATAATTATTTCAATACTTCAAAATAATCCTTGGCTATAAACAATAACAATAAGGGACTTTGCATGCAATGAACACTTTTTTAGAGAAGCTGGGTTTCTGCAGAATACAACTCATAAAAATCAAGGTGCTCCAGTCAAACAGGTTTTTCAAAATTCAAATCAATCCAAATAGCCATTTAAAAAATGTTTCCGCATATTTCTTTCGACTCTAACATATTTCAGTCAATGTATTCAAATCTCGATGCTTAACAAAAAACAGATAAAATGATGAAAATCCCATAGAAGTTCTTTTTTTTTTTTTTTTTTTTTGAAAATCAGGTGTACGTTTGGATGTTGGCATTGAAGAATGCCTTCCCCCATAAAATATTAACTTTTGACTGATCCTATAACCTGTGGAAAGCCAGGGCAGTTATGTGTATAGGATGTAGTTCATAAAGTAAAAAAGAAATGGAGATGTCCATGGCTTGGAGGGAATGGATGGGTGGGAAGGATTGGTGAGGGCATTTCCCAGAAACTGTGAGTTACTCTCTTCCAGCACAAATAATCCGTTTTAATCGAATATCACTTTGAATCTAAAAAGTCATTAAAATTTAATTTCAACATAATAACCAAAGCCAACAAAGTTAAAAGAATCTCTGGTAGATCAGTAATTGTGAAACCTACCATCCGTCATTTTTTGCAAAATGATTGATTTATATAAAGAGAGTATAAAGCCAAGCTCTAATGAGGAGGATTTTTCATGCCCAGCTATAATCCATCATCTTTTGTCTGTAAAACAGAAATGCATAAAATATCTAAGGAAAAAATATTTTAAAAATGTGATTTTACTTCTATTTAGAACAACATATACCACATCCTGCTGATATTACTTATGCTGACTTTGCTTAAACTTCAGTAGTACTGAGGTCTAAAAATAAAATAGGATTATAGGATACAACAGGCTATGGCAAAAAGATCTTAATATATTATTTAGGGTACAACTAGGAATGCAGAAATGCCGTGAGTGCAGGGGGGAAAAAAAAAATCCCACTCATTCTGTTCATTGTGCAGATCCTATTGATACCATGCTCATGGGACAACCAGGGTCTTAGCTGAAGACTAAGAAGGTGCTTATGTATGAACAGATCATCTCCATTATTATATGAAACGAAAAGGTGTAAGCCGGACAAGTAATTATATATATATATGTAGATTTGAAGAACACTTTGAAATAACTTACAGAGCTTTGTTTTGTAGAAATCCCTGAAAAATTTGGGTACCTCCCATTAAAAATATATCCCAACATTGCAAAAATATATAAAAGAAAAAATATTCCTATATGATTTGATCTTATAGATCAAAAAGTAGAAAAAATCTGGTACTGCAAGGCTATGCTGCACAGTTTCAATTTTTCTTCATAATGAATCTTTACGGTTACTTAATTTAGAGAAAAATCTTGGTTTATGAAAAATAATAGCAAACATAACCATCATTGGGTGTAAGGTTTGTGTTTTCATTGATAATATTTATTCTGCCTTTTGTTTTGCACATATTCACTGTAACTCTAGTTGAATATCGAGGAGTATATCACCCTACAGTTCTGCAATACATCTACATAAAGCCACTAATCCAGAAAAAAAAAAAAAAAAAGGCACTGCCTTCTGATAGGAGTGTAAATACTCTTTAAGCTTCTGTGCAAAATATATTGTTTGTCAGGAGTTTAAAAGGTCTACACCTGGGAGTCACTAAACAAGACTTTCTGATACATCTGGAAAAAAAAAAAAAAAAAAAAAAAAAAAAACACTGGTGTTAAGATACTTAAGTATAGAGGTAGGAAATTATCTGAAGGTGCAAATTTGCAAAGTCTTTGACTGATAGTTCTTTCTTGTTCTAAAAAACAGTAAATTATCTCACAGCCTGTTCTCCTGCCCTGGTAAGAAATGTAATGGAAAAAGAATATGTACAAAGAAGGAAATGCCAAAATAAGAACTTTCAGCTCATGCACATGAAAACATAGGACACATTTCTACTCCCGGGCCTTCCTAAATATCTGACAAGATTTTCTGAATCACACAAATATGTCCATAAAAGTTTCATGAGGACATGAATAAAATCATTATTGTAGGTTTTCCCCTTAATAGAACAAGTAGAGCCTACAGAATAAGCTTAGCTACACCACTTGCTCAAATTGAAGTGTACTAATAACAAATACAATAAATTAATCTTAACTTTCAAAAACTTAACTTTCAAAAGGATTTAAAGGACAGAATGAACATTTTCTTCAAACGTATTTTTGTTCTGCGGGAATACACACAAGAAAAGTCCATTATTTGTTCAGATCCCCACAGTGTGCCAACTGTAATAGATATGATTAATCAGCCACAACCATCAAACAATATGTGGAGGACACAGACAGGCTGCAGTTTAATCTAAAATTCCACAAAACACCACAGTCTGCAGTGCATCTACATCCAAAACCACTCCAAAACTAACACATGACATTAATCATTCTTGACCATCCATTATAACCTGATGAATTTGCAGAGTTTGTATTCCAATCCACTAGAGACTTAGAAAAGTAAAATAAAAAATAAGCTGGAGCAGCAAAAACAGCAGGGGCCAAAAGAATAACTAAAGCATTGCAATTCCATAGCTCTGAATCAAAATGAATGACAGCTAGAGGTAAATGGGGCAAGTGGTGGCCTCGACTATAAGCATATATCTAATTCTCATTACAAATGCACAACCATGGCCAAAAATAGTTCACTTAAGTTTATTGTGGAAGAAGATGCAGAGTAGTGGTAAGTAAACTATATGATAATTTGCATATAAGTATTTCAAAGCACTTCATACACATCATTAGATGCAAACTACTCTTTTAAGGGAAATAACTGTTAATAGCATTAACATCTGATAAGTGCAGAGCCTTTAAGCCTTAAACCTGAAAACACTGTCTACTTGCTTAACTCTGATAATGGGAGCAAGCTCATTAATATGGTAATTACAGTAGGGCATTACTGATAACAGCCATTACAGCAATGGAATGCAAAGAACCTGCTCCAAACCTCTTAAGAAGAGAACCCAGATCTCCTGCTTCCTTAACTCACCCTTACTGATACACAAGAGATTCTTCTTCCATCATTAGTATTGTGAAAATTTCATTGATTGCTACATTAAACTTATAACTGATTTCAACAGGGAAATCTATACAGAAAGTTAGGGCAGAAATATATTCTTTGAGAAGGTTTCCCAATCTTTCCTTATTCTAGTCTGCAACCTCAGAACCAAAATCAACACTTAATTCTAGCTTTTCATTCCTCATGAGCATTTTTTGACTTCTCAGGCGTACGAGCTCTCCAAGTCTTGGTTATGTGCTCTCCAGCATTCTGGGGTTTACAACTTCAAGGCTCTTTGGGAGGCCTAGTTTGGGTTTTCAGCATACTTCTTAGGAGGCCTAGATCCCAAACCCCTGGCTCTTTAACATCTAGGTTCCCAGGCTCCCAAGACACCCTGATGTGAAGGCTATGGAAGGGCTGCCAGGCAGACTGCTTGGAGCCCATGGTCCTGGCACCTCAGAAGCCCTGGGAGCTTCCTCTTTTTCAAAAGTCTAGTCCCTTACTTGGTAAGTCTTGGAAATGTTTTATAGAGTGAAACTAAAGGTTGTGTTGACTTTTCCAAATTCTTTGACAAATTCTGAAATGTGTTCTTTTCTGCTTTGTTTTTAAATAAGTATAATTGGTGTTGCTGTTAGTAAGTGCCCCTCATGGAATGTGAATTCAGATTAATTCCAGTCAGTCAAATAAATAAATAAATATCCAGCAGCAATTGGGATTTGTTTCTTTTGCTGTGAAAGTGTTGTAAGATCTTAATATCTATACAACAGGTTGCCAAGAGAGGTTGTGGAATCTCCTCTGGAGATCTTCAAAACCCGCTTAGACGCAGTCCTGTGTCATGTGCTCTAGGTGACCCTGCATGTGCAGGGGGGTTGGACTAGATGACCTCTAGAGGTCCCTTCCAACCTTAACCATTCTGTGATTCTATGATTCTATACAAAGACTCGTAGTCCTTAAACATGAGAAGCAGTCACTGCCTAATATCTTGGAGACAGCGCTTACTTCCATAGCACAGTATTCCAACCTGAGTTTTGTTTGCATCCTAGGTGCTTATTAGATTTAAGGCCTTCAATGGTAATAGAAAACCACCAATAACAAGGATCAAATGCCTTAAAGGAAAAGAATTGAAGGCATACACAGTGCTCTTTTTCAGTCAATCTAACTAACATGCTGTATTCTCCCACTAATCTGTTCACAGATGCTGTCTACTGTATCACGTTCTATCATTTCCCTTTTTTTGTTAGAAAGAGAAATGTAGACGCTTTATCAAAATTCATTATGCAACACATTTATGCAAAAAGAAGAAACTATTAAATTATTACACTCTTAAAGAATAGTTTGCTAAGTCAGCAAATCAAAACAAGCCCATTTGACATGTGTTAGTGCTAAATCTTGCAGCACAGGAAAGGACACAAAGTAAGAATGAGTATGATTCTAGTTTTTATACGCAAAATTAAAAGATAATACTAGAGCAAAAGAACAGAATAAGGTTTAAATATAAAATATTAGAAAACCATTACATCAATATTTAGTAGATGAATGTAATTTTATCTTGAATGATTTTTCATCATTTACCTTTTTTCCTCTTTTGAGATAAAAAAAATCCAAAGTAATTTTATTGAAGGAACGTGAGATTTGGATAGGGAGAAATAAGAAGAGCAAAGAAGGACAAAATATATTCTTTTGAGAAAATAAAAATCCAAACTAATTTTATTGTGGGAACATGAGATTTAGGAATTAATGTATTCATAAATTCACAGTGTTGAAAGGGAATCATGCAAGTCTTAGAAGAAAGCAGTATTGGCACAGAAGAACCCTAGGAGCTTCACCAGTACAGAAACTAAACAGAACTAAACATAAGAACTAACTAGATATACATATATGAATATATATATTTATAATAGACACTAAAAAAAAAAATCCAAGTACCTCATTACCTTAATACCTTCTCAAATTACAAGGGAAATTGATCTGTATGCATGCAGTCAGTTCTTGGGACAACCAGAAAGAAATGGGATTGTCTTTATTTCATGCTTTAAATAAATGTGGCTCTAAATCTCTTTAAAATAGGTGCCACACAGTGTTTTGATGAGCACTCTGGACTTATTTACTAGCAAATCTGATAGAAGACCAACAGTCAGGAGGCAAAGTGTGCAACAGCCAAATGCAAAGTATTGATTGGTGTTAAGCACTGCAGGGGTTTTTTGTATCCCTTTAAAGACAGACTTGCAGAAACTCTTCTGCACATATGCAGTTTAATCACCTGGAAATTACTCTGCTTTTTTGCAGAGCTTTCATATAGATTTACTGCCAATGCATTCAACAGTTGAAGACCAATTCCAAAAAGTTAAAGGGAAGATTCCTTGCATTTATAGTTAAATTACATGAAATACATGTTTGGATACATGTTTGGTCAGCTCAGTCTTTCTCTCTAGACAGTACCTGTCAGCTCATATACCATATTTACTTCTAAATTACTACTCAGTTGGGATAAAATTTTATATTAATATGTATAAAATGGAAAGCTAGGAGATCACGATTGCCTGTCAAAACAAATCCTTAATAAATGATCCCCCTTTTAAAGGGAGAATTGAATGAGATATGAATTAGCTGCATGGCCCAATATGTTGTGATAAAATCCTCGAATTGACATCCTGTGAACTATCCCAACACTGGGAGCATCTGTACTGATACATAAAGGCACAGGATGCACAGCAGGATGCCAGCAAGGGGAGAGCTGAGCGTGAACGCAGGCCTCAGTCCTTTTGGTTCACCTGCGTTTAGGTCTCTGACATTTCAGGGCTTGAGTTCCTAATTATCAGTGTGCTTACCCACACTGTACCATACTGCATTAGGTGTGATTGGTATGGCTGTATCTACTTGCTAAGGGACACTGCTGCATTTTCAGGAGTGTAACCCCACGCAGGGTTCTTCAAGCTTTGCAAAAGCTTTGAGGGACTTGGGCTATCAGGACAGCTTGAGACTTCTGCCATGAATTTC
Source organism: Tinamus guttatus (assembly GCF_059628265.1). Taxonomy (NCBI): domain Eukaryota; kingdom Metazoa; phylum Chordata; class Aves; order Tinamiformes; family Tinamidae; genus Tinamus; species Tinamus guttatus. The sequence continues at coordinate 196,936 of NW_028289200.1, read as the reverse complement.
TTCCAACACCCCAGAAAGATATGCACCATGGGTCTCCTCCCAATCATTTCCATAGTGGGTCTTTCTATCTGACATGTCCAGCCTTTTCTCAGATTTGAACTGAGGGGCTACCCAGACACTACCATCTCTGAAACTGCAAACACTGCTTATGATGTTGGCTTAGCTTTAAACTTAGTTTGTGCAGTCTCTAAAATAAGCCTGAATGATCTTGAAAAATAAATTGTTTGCTAATTAAACAGCAAGCAAGTATATCTCAGTTTAGATATTCTGTATTGACATTCTCTGTTATGTTAACTCCTTGAATACAAAGGGTTTGGTAATTCATCCCTGCCATTTATTGTAAATCCACATGTGAATTCAGTCTATGAACATACAGTGTAAACATGGCCTGAGTCAAAGATGAATGAAGTCAATGGAAAGATTCCTAATACATCTCATGCGGTTTTGGACCATACCCTGAAGAGTGGAGTTCAGACAGCCTGTTTCATGATTCCTGTTCACTAGAACAATGCAATTCTATGAAACTGTAACCTATGTGTTACCATGAAAATCCACAATAAACTCAAACCATGGCCCAGCATAGATTTCTGTGGGTCTTTTTTCCAGTAGGCTATCTGCTTCACAACAGATCAAACATATACTTCAGCACAGAGGGAATCTATGAGATCAAAAACAAAAACACCGAGAGTATGTACCAGTGTTTTGATTTAGTTCTTAGCTTCAGAAATTTGGCATATTAATTTCTCTTAGGCTTTTGGCGCACATGTGAACTATATTACTCATTTGATAAATATGCAAAAATGCTAATCTTTTAGACGTCTAAAGTACAAGAGGGAAAAATAGGTATATCAGTCAAGCTCATGTAAATGTGGAGTTTGCTAAACAAATTGCAAATTCCAAATAGTGGAATGCTGTAGAATAGAGGCTGTACCTATAGTGGAAAACTTGCCTGTACCAATGATCTTCTGCTCAGAACTGCTATTTAAAAAGTAAATACGCAATTCAATAATAAGTACGATAAAGTGCAAAGTGCTCTCCAAATTGCAGAACAGTTTGATTTCAAAAATCAGTTTGTACCAATAGCTTTACTCTTAATTTCATTTAAGATGGAAAACATCTTTTTTATTGTGTGAAGCACCTTGAATCTAATGAGAATCTTTGTGTGAACTTCAGCTGATGTTGATCAGTAGCACTCTTAAGCACATGGTCAAATAACTGATTTTTTATACCAGAACACCTGACTGGCAGGTGAATCAGAAATCTAAGAATCAGGGATTATTTCTGTCACCACCAAATCATTGTCTGTTCTTCAACTGTTATTAAAATTAGATTCATATGATGCGTATGAAAAGCTTAAATTGTATAACAAACAAGCAAGCTGATCTTGCTGATCAAAAAAACAGTCATGAGAGCACCAGCACAACTCCCCAAAATTAGTTTAGATATATCCTAACTAATCCACATGAACGCAAGCCAGCAGCTGGAAAATAGCTAGAGTATTTTTCTTTGCCAATCTCATTGTTATTCAGGAAGAACAGGTTAAAAACTGTAAATGTTATACAGAATATCTTATGTGCTTTGCTGTAGCACATTCTGTAGGTGGAAAAATAATTTTCAATTTGATTTTAGTCAAATATACACTTTGTTCCTTCCTCAATCTTAGGCACACAATATCATTTCAAGGTAAAATTAAGCAGCCAAACAAAAGGCCTACTGAATAAATCCTTGTCCACAATGGATTTAGACCATATTTAATCAGTATGGCAGGTCTTAGGTTATCTTCCATGGCTGGATTTTGCCAACAATAAGAATAAGAATTTGCTTCTAAAGGCAGTGCAAATATGAGTGACGAAAATGGATATTTGAACCAAAAACTGAAAAGAGACTTCTACTGTCTCATGTTTGTACTTGCAGTCTAGAGGTTAAATGCATATACAAGTTATATACAAATTTAGCTTTGGCAGCAAAATGCTTAGCCTCCTTTCATGCTCAGTGGTTTTTATTTCAAGGTGAAAAAGGTAATTTGCTCCCAGATTTTTTAAAGAAAGAAAACTTCAGTTTAAAAAATCAACTATTGTATAAAAATGTCACAAGGAATCTGTTTTATAGTTTAGAAAGTAGATTGGGATTTATGCGAACAGTTGCTTGGAATTATTACACACTAGGCTTTACTTGGGATCCTTCTTTCTGGGAATTGTAACCTCTGCTGCCAAAATAAAATCTGTTTAACTGTTTAAGTGAGAGTTTCAAGGCAACTTAATTCAGAGCAAATGAGATCTACATATTACAGTTTAATAACTATAACATAGACATAGAAATAAAGAAAAAAATATACGCACTCTGGAAAGACTATCTTCCTCTCACCCTCATTCAGATACATATCCAAGATACTTTTCATTTTTAAACTCAGAAAACATTGTGGGGCTAATGCAAAAGGGATAGTGCTTTTTTACAGATTCTTTTTGAACTCAAGCAAGAGTTAAGCTCACTGGTCCAAAGTGGGTATCATCACAGTGTTGTCCTAGGGTATATTTCTGGCTGCTTCATAGAGTACTGAAGAAAAAGGTCAGATACCAAATCCTGAAATACCTACCTTGGACTTCGGTTCCCATTTACTTGGCAATGACAGGCAGAACTTGTAAACCATATTGCGTGAAAAGAGCTTTATTTTCCAAATGTTTCTCATGTCTTTCTCGAAAGTGTTTTCTTCATAACTAAAGCCTAGTACAGCTGCCACATCTCAACTGCTTCTACAGTAAGGTGACCGGAGTGCACCTGGTGCAGGATGCTGGCCTACTGCGCTCAAAGAAACCTGGTAAAACCAAAGGCAGACGGATTACGAAGACCTTAAAACAGCCTAAAGGTACCGGCCACAACCAGTGGCTTGGAGAGCTTGGAGCAGGCCAGGAAGAGCTAGATAGTGCACATTATCTGCAGGAACAGGCAGCAGACAAACCCACCCTGGGCATCTTCTTTACCATCAACAGAGGGAAAAGAGACATCGGAAGCCAAGTGCAGATAAACGCACAGAAAAAAGCTGAGGGTCACACATCCTCCATGAATGGAAGCACAGAAGAAAAGGTGGTGAGTCTAAGACAGAAGGAAGAAAAGGATCCATTTCTGAATGAAGGAATAAAAAGGGTGTCAAGATACAACCGAACAAAGAATGGCATTATTTGCTGTATGGAGTGGCAGCATTCAAGAAGAGGGATCTGAAGGAAGAGGAGAGAAGAAAGAGGAGCATATACTTTTAAAGTATTTGTTTCAGGAAGATTTGTTCCTTTATACTAGTTCTGATGATGGAAAAGGCTTTGGTTGCTATGTATGTTTATCTGAAATTCAGCACTCCTTGCCTCATTCTCTCGAATTCCAATGGGAGAAAAAAAAAAAAAAGGAGGGTGTTATTTATTTTCAGTCAGACTGCTAAGACACGTAAAGCCGGTTCTGCCAACATCACGTCTCACACTGTCAGTGCAGTCTTTTGAGAGGACAGCTACTGGCGGATTCCAGTCTGCGAGTAGTTTCCTTATGATTAACTTTTCCAAGGCAGTATGGCTGGACGAGGAAATGTTTGGATGAGGTTTGGGATCACATTCCACTGCCTCATAATTCAAAGTATATGGTATATTCTCATTTCTAATGCTATACACAAATCAGTAGTTTTACACACGCTGACTCCACTTTAGATACCAACAGTCTCAAACAGCTCTGAACACCCCCAAATTGGAGAGTAATTTTTGTCTTTGGTTTCTGACCAAGCTCTCAAAGCTATTTTTCCCCTATCGTTTAGTAACACTGGTAGTGATTCACAGGGCCACACTTGAAGTAGAGGAAAAAGCCCATGGAAAGGTGCAGCTCTATACTGCTAGAGAATGTGGCTTTCACACCTGATTTTGGAGAGCATCTTCCACAAAGGCAGTCTACTTGTAGCATACAGACTTCATAGCAAATGTGCATTCAGATATACATACATATACACACACATACATGCATATATATAGTATAATAAGGCCAGAAGCATCTGGAGTACCTGAGCCTAAATAGTGACTGCAAGCTCAAAACCTGAGTGCCAGGCAGAGTATGAGAGCAGAAGAGGCATCACTTACTACCCCTGAAGGCCACAAAAAAGATATTCCCTTACCTTATGATCTCTATTTTCAGGCTAATCACAGAAGTCACTCACTATTCCTCCATAATTCTAAAGAATGACCCTTCTAATGGATGTTATTAAATGTATTTTTATTAGAATTTGTCTATTTTTATATGAAGGACTTGTGTAGCCAGGAGATGCATGTCCCTTCACCTCAGCCAGTCCTTAGTGCTGTGCATGCCAGAGAATACCCACAGGTCAGAAATAATAGGGTGCATTTGCTCCTTTCCATACATTTTATAGAAATATAAAGTGAATTATTTTATGATAATGACTTCTTTCCTGGATAGAAGGAGAAAAACTCTGCCAACATATCACAGATGTGACTACAGATTCCAGTGGACCCTGGGGCACGCTGTGTCATATCTAGATAAACCATCCTTAGACACCTAACTTTTACTCCTACACTGTTCTCTTAGATTTCAGTGTAATCAAGAGAAGGAGATTTCTGACAGAGGTGCTTCAGAAGCTCAGTGCAGAGGACTTGTCTCCCTTGCTTACACAAAACCCCATAGTCCCATAACTTAAACACTTCACTTTAGTGTTTCCTACCATCCCACCCCCATCCACTTGCAGAGAGGGAGTGAGTTCTTTCAACAGGCAACTAGCAAGCTGAAGAAATAAAATAGCAAAGAATGGAAAGGGAGAGTAAATTTGGAGGAAAATTAAGTGAATTATCCAGGCCACTCTCTGGGTGAGATACAGAGACAGGTTTGAAGTTTCCTGAGCTCTAGTCTAGTACCATTCACCAGGTCATCCTTCTGTTAACCTGGACAGGTAAGGGGGTCAGATCACTTTTTCCTAATTTGTTATCAGACTTGAAAGTTCACTATACCGGCTCATATTTATCTTCCAGAATTTTGAAGTAAAGAATGACATGAGCTACCCAAATTATTCTCTCTGTGTCCTAAAGTAACCAGAGATATGGAGCATAGTGTGGTGATTGCTGAAAATGCAGAAAAATTAAATCCCCAGGGCTTGAATTCCAGATACTTGTGTCTCTGTGTAAGATAAATAATGCACCTAAGACATATTTATTTCTTCCAAGAGATTGGTCAAGATAAAGACATGGTGTATGTTTACTTTTTCTGAGTGCTACTTAAATAGCAATAAAAAGAAATAAATAATTAAATTTAAACTCCAAAGATGTAGCCAAACCAAGAAATGAGCAATGAACAAAAATATTGCCTGTTTAAAAGAACTGACTTCTAAAAATACATGATTTAAAAAAAAAGAAAGAGAGAAAGAGAAAGAAAGAGAGAAGGAAGGAAGGAAGGAAGGAAGGAAGGAAGGAAGGAAGGAAGGAAGGAAGGAAGGAAGGAAGGAAGGAAGGAAGGAAGGAAGGAAGGAAGGAAGGAAGGAAGGAAGGAAGGAAGGAAAGAAAGAAAGAAAGAAAGAAAGAAAGAAAGAAAGAAAGAAAGAAAGAAAGAAAGAAAGAAAGAAAGAAAGAAAGAAAGAAAGAAAGAAAGAAAGAAAGAAAGAAAGAAAGAAAGAAAGAAAGAAAGAAAGAAAAAGAAAGAAAGAAAGAAGCTAACAGCTTAAGATTTTTTTTTTCCTCCAACAGTGAGCAAGCATGCATTTCATACAAAGAAGTAAGGAATGGTCTAAATGGTTCATTAACAGAGTTTTACCCCCCAGAGTTAGTATTAACTTGACAGAAACTGTATTTCAGAGACATGTTCTGCTGAGGCTAGAAAATGAGGAAAAAGGTTTTCAGGCCAAGTCTTTCATTTGCTTGGAGGGGCCTTCCCCTTCTTGTTTTCATATTAAATTCAAGCAAATAAAAATTGAAATGTTTTAACTTCAACAAAAATTATTTTAGGATTTGTTTCCCAACCAAAGGAATTCAGCAAGTCTGAGGCACATTATTTCATGATTCATTTTTTTGCTTCATGCAAAATATACTTTCTTGAGGTAGCACAAAGTATTGCTCAAAAAATAATCTTTTCATTGCTCTAGTTCAACCATCCCTTTAAAAATCCCTTAAAATCTGGAACTTATGAGTTGATTTTAATGATACTGGTTTATATTAAAGCCTCAATAAATTCATAGCTTGTCTGCTCTAACTGATTCGAAGGCTTCTAAGATATTTTGTAATGTTATTTTACATACATGTCTCAATGTTAAGGAATTAAATATAGCTGTCTTTCCAGATTCATTTGCACATGCATTTAGAGTTTGGCAATCCAATCTATTAAATAATTGCCAAGAAATCCTTGCTTCTACACAGTAGTTATCTAACATTTCTTAATATTATTTCTATTTTCTACAGGCAAACATTCAAATCCACCACAGCAGTATACTCACATGTTTAAAATTTCAGGTGGTTGTGCCTTCTTTCTTGAACTGAAGCTAATTTGCTTGAAATATAATTTCCTGTCTTTTGCTTTTCCATAGCTGCTGAAGAAAACTTTGTCTCTGCCTGCTGGGGTTCTCTTTGGGTATTAACATAGCAGTATCTCCATGTTATCAGTTTAATCACCCAGACTACTCTTTAGATAATTGCAGTTTGAAAATATTCTTCCCCAGGGAAAAAATACAGCATTTTTTTGTTTTGTTTTGTTTTGTTTTGTTTTTTTGCTTTTGTGATTGATGGTGGATGCATTTTAAAAGCAGATTTAAGAGAGAGAATGCAGCAGTACAGAGACTCCTTAGGGTTTTTAAGCCTTGACTGAAGAGCACAGAAGTAACTGTTTAACATATATTCATTTCTGGAAACTAGTTTAAATGCATAGACATAACAAACAGATTTCACAGAAATTGTACATGACATATGTCAGTACATTATTCAAACCCATCCATGCCTTTAGGGGGAATGGACACAAGGTATAGTGAACTAGGCAGCTCTTCTGTTTTAAAAAACAGAAAGGCCAAGCTACATCATCACCAATCATATTACTAGAAACTACCCTATCTCACAAACACTTCCAGATGTATCTCATGCAAAAGGCTTCTCAAGCTTGCCTATAGAAAGGAATTTGTATTTCAGAATTTTTTCCTCCTCCCTCTCCTTTCTTATAAAGGAGCATTATCAAGACAACATAGTTTTTCTTCCCAAGAAAAACTTCTTAAAAAGCAACAAAGTAAGGTCAAAGATTTACTTCAGTCATGAATCTAGTGAAAGAAATATGAGCTTCATGACTATCTTTTTACAATTGGCACTGTACAGTTGGTACTTGAAATATATGCATCTGAATGTAGAAGCACCTTGGGGTCCTCATTTTAAACTTGAACACATAACTCCCTTGTAATAATTATAACAAATTTCTTTTAATTAATCAAAATTAATTCCAGAGTTATTAAACTCTGAGCTGAATGAAATGTTACCTTAAATCAGGCAAGACCAAAAGAATCCCTGTCAACTGAGTCCTCATGTATCCAGACAAAATTTGATTCCAAGAGCCAGCTTTTAAGTGCCTCTACTCATCGTGTTGTCTGCTTTCCATAGAGAGGCTCTATCTTTTCTAATTGCCTTTTGCAAATTCATAAAACACAAACCAGCCAGGTTCCTTGGAAATCTTTTTGTCAGGATGAGACTCTAGCTCTCCAGAGAAGCTGATCTACGTTATATCTGGAGAACAGATCTGCATTATGGCAGTGTCTTGTATACTCACTCAGCACCAACTTGATGAATTCTTTAAACAAAGATGACTGGCAGTTTCTTGCATCTGAACAATCTCTTTTAAAATACTAAACTGAGAGAAATGTTCAACCTCACAAATACCTCACTTTCATAGCTGAGCAATAACCCAATATTATTTCTTCTGAGGAAAGGAAAATGTGTCAAATACTACAGGGAAAAATAGCTGTTCACTTAAATGAAATATTCACTATAGTTCTATTTATTTAATCCCTTTTTTTCTCCTCTTGAGGAGGAGTAACATAAGGTGAGTATGATCCTGTTTTTAATGAAAGAATCTGGTCTAAGTGGTATTTAAATACTCACCAAATAGTATAGTTTTTTTTCAAGTATAGTCAGGACTCTGAAATAAATTATTTCTAACCCATGGTTACATAAAAAAATAGAAAGACAATTCTGAAGTTCTGCACTTGTGGCTTTCAAAACTGTAAGAATGCATTGCCTCATTAGGGCTTACAACAGAACAGACTACATTACAGTTGAATACAGCATTTGTTAGGAGGTCTTTTGTTTTTAAAGTCTATCAGTGCAGCTGCTATTTGAAGGAAAAGAAAGACACAGTTTGTAGTATAGTGATTTCTATCTTCAGGACGCTTTGTAGAAATTAACATCAAAAGATTATTTCCAATGGATAGGTTGATCTGACAAATCTTCCCATTAATAATGCCAATGAGTTTTCCCAAAATCTGCAGAACTAAACTGAAAGTGCCTTATATGCCCCTAGCACCTGTAGCTGATTTCTCATCTCTTGTAAATACAAGAGATACATCTCAGGCGAAGTTGGTTTGATTTGTCCATGATCAGGTTTGCTCCCTTCATCCTTTCCTTGCTCTGCAAAGGTCTTGTCTTAAAAGTGCCTGCCTCTGCTTCCCAAATGGGAGTGGATGCTGTAAACCCATCAGAGACGTTTTTCACGTGCTCAAAATAATGCATGGTTTCTTTCTGCTGTGGTCAACCAAGTTGCACTAAATGGTATTCTCTTTCCTGGCACAGCTTCCTGTCATACAGGCATTAGATCCTCTAAGACTTTACCATGACTGTGGAAAATGTCTGAACTAAGCTGCTAAGCACTTCAGGAAAATAGTGGACATAAAGTCCTTCCAGGAGAATCCCTAGCATGTGGCTACATATATATAAATACTGAGCATGACAGTTGTTTACCATTATGATAGAGGAGCCTGCATCACATTTATAAGTTAAGCTAAGTAATTTATGATGTAGAGGCCAGTAATTTTAAGCATAAGATTATCCTTTGCTCGTTCTCAGTAGCAAGTTATAAACACCTTTCTTTACACTTTATTGCATTTAAGTAAATAGAAGATCATTACTGTATGATTCTTGACTCTCCCCCTCCTCACCGCCACCCCCCCCCCGTTTTTCCAGAGATTAAAGTTTAGTTTGCAGACACATTACCACTTAAGTACATTAATCACAGTTCTTCAGCTTAAATTCACGTATCATGAATGTTTGTACATTAAAGCTATTGGCTCAGTCGCACTAAAGATATTCCAGGTTAATGTTTGACAAGGACATTTATACATGTACAAGAGTGAGCCAATAAAAACGTTGGCTGTTTCCATGTTTTCTGTGCATTTAAAACCTGGAAATAAATCACAAATAACACATAACTTATTGAAAACCAGAAAAACTAGACGGGTATCAATGAAGCGATTTATATTCGCACTGCATAAAAATACAGCTACTCAAAAATTTAAGGAGAAAACTTATGTTCTCCTTGAGAAGAAATCCAATGAAGATGACCACTTTTTTATTCCATGTGGAGTTAAAGAAGTTATTCATGTTCAGTGAGATTAATATCTATTAACTCACAGGACTAGCTCAGGTTAGCTGCCTAAACACAGGCATCTAGTGTCATATGAAATGTCCAAGGGATCTGAGATGTCAGCAAGTTAGTGGCAGATGAGAGACAAGACCTCCAGAAGACCCGTGCCCTTTTGAACTGGCGACTGGAGCCAGGTAAGATCCCTGGAGCATCTCCAATGGCACCAGACTTTTTGTGACTGGATTGTGCCCAGGAACTCTAGAATTTCACTTCATCTAAATATTATAGGCAAGATAATGTTCTCCCTTTGGGCATTACTAGAATAGGAAAAAAATTTGCACAGCTGTCAATTAAAATATAGTTTATAGTTCTGTTTGAAGTCTACCCCTTTGAAGCCTGTGGTGTTGATATTGCCATAGATCTGCTTTAAACCCTAGAGACTAATGTTGCTCTCACTCAAGGCAATGGCAACTCTTATAAACAAGTTCAAGAGCTCTTTAAAGAGAGAAGAACAACTATCGATAACTGCAGTAGGGCATATGGTGGCTCCACTTCACTGTCAAAGGGCCTGAAGACGCTGTGGTTGGCAGGGAAGGAGGAATCCCAGCTGAAGGGCTGAAAGAGGAATACTGTGCAGAGAAACAAAACGCAAGAGCAGGCTTTTTCACTCAGCAGAGACTTCTTTCAAAGGGCACAGGTAACCTTTCCAGACACCAAAAATACCCACCCATTTTTGACCCAGCGACAGTCTGTTTCAGTTTTCTTTTTGCCTTGTTTTCCTTTCCCTTGCTTAAAACAAAGACCTCTGCTGCAGGGAGATAATTCCCAAGGCAGCGGACATATATTTACCGCAGTTATAGAGCTGACAGATGTCCTGAGGCTCTATCTGTAACTTTTTCTAAGATAATTCAAGCACTGTAGTTAGACTCTTCTTGTTCTGAATTCTTGTCTGGCAGAGACTCTTACTACTAGTTATAGAAGGAAGTTGGTTCCATGACTTAATGAGAGACATACCAACACTCCTCCAGTGATCCTGTCTTCTAGACGTAGCCTATATCCTTGGCATAAGCAGAGTCAACCTGTGGATATGAAGACTTCTCATGCAGAAAGGTCATCATTTTTAAAGGCATCAAGCCTGTCACTTCACTCTCTTTATAGGTAGGGCACCATAAGCCCAAAACATGAAATACCCCACTGAAAATACCATGCAGATGCTCTCTTTAGTGTGTATGTTAAAGGCTTAAAAGACAACACAGTATGCAAAGTGGTACAGTTCCTTCATTCACCAAGTACACTGATGAATTTTGTTGACCCCTGTAAATCTTGTGAATATTAAACTCCAGATCAGCAAAATCAGTGGTTCTTCTTTATTAAAATTAATGTCCACTAGGATATCATGTAGACTTCAACAGCCACAAGGAAGTCATTACTAAGGTGCTTTTTATGCTTAATTTTAACCAATAACATTTGCAGTTAGCTGAATTCAAAGTTTTTACGTGTCAAAGGTACATTCCTAGAAAAATGGAAAGATATACGTGTTAATGAACTGCGCTAAGACTTTTTGCCTAATATTCTGTATGTTCTAATACTAGTGCAAGGATGTAGTGTTGGGTTTCCACTAGAATAAATGTGATGGAATGGGCAAAACCTCACTTACTGCCATGTAGCACATAAATTGTGTGCTAATCTGTAAGTGAATTACATCATGAGTCATTCAAAGGAAAGGGCAGAGTTTCCTGCCCATTTCATTACTGAAAGAGAAGTAACATTCAGACTGTAATATATGAGAAGTAGGAGTTGTATCACACAGGTAAAGTTTTTTCGCATGGGAATTTTTATTTAGCTGAAAAGTAAAATGTCAGAATTGTCACTAACTGCAGATTAGCCAGCAAGTCTCTTAGAGGTATAAAATACAAAATGGAAAAGTTATTGAAAACAATAATTCCTCTGATGTTATTCAAGATAACTTTTGTAACATTATTTGGGAATCTAGATAGTAGTGTAGAACTTCACACAGAAAGTGGAGGGGCTGTTTTGTTGTTGTTTGAAGGGTACTGCCTTGTGCTCTACAGTGCTCTTGAAGAGAAAATGCTCTTAGAGTGTGAAAATATCAAGGAAAAGATATCAAGTCAACACTGAAACCTGAAGACTGGTAATGTTATAATGCTGTATAGCACTACACAAGCAACAGGCATGGCGAAGTTGCTCTGTCCCTACTTTATATTTCATCATTTCACTAGGAGATTTATTTCTGGCTACAAATGTAGACCGCTTAACTACACTTGATTGTACAGGGTACTACACAGTCCCTCTGGGTGTATACATCAGCCACACCAGCTTGCTAAGGCACCTGGAAAGGCACTAGCCTGCTAAGGACCTGTTTCATAGAGGGAGGGTCTAAAGGAGGCCAAGCAGGTCTTCGCTGGAGCCCTATCTGCTGTCGGACTTAGCATCACTTAAACTTTTCATTATTGTTTGTTTCTTAAAGATAAAGCCAAGCCTCAGAAGCTTTCATTTATGTGACTTTGCTACAGAGTTGTTCCAAGCTACATTTGTTGGCCAAAAAGTTGTTTTTCAGTGGCAGATGCTTATAGTTAACTGTTGATTGCACTGGCGCTTCTCTCACAAGTGAAGTGCAAGAACAATCAAATACATCTGTAACATTTCACCTCAATCTGTACAACATAAACCGCAAGGTTATCCTTGCAGAGCTCCTACAAAGGAGCAAGGAACTGTTTTCTTAGCCCATACGCATCAGATAATTTACATAGAGACATAGGCACTAGTGAATGAGATACAAGCACACACACACAAAACAAATAGTATAGGAAATTATTGATTTCTCACTTGTACTAAATAGATACTGACAAAATGTTGAGCTCCACAGAAAAGTGCCAAACGTCTTTCTACCACCACACTTAGCATATGCCCTGCCATCACCTTGATGGAGTACAGCTGAGGCAAACAAGCTGGAAAGAGGGTGCCTAACTTTGTAACTAGCTTTGCTCCATGAACGATGGAGCAAAATTTCCTCAATTTTGTATCACCTCAGGTACTCAGCTGAAGATTGGGATTCCTATTTTAAGCTTTCTTGCATTTGATTACAAAATTAGTTATTAAAAACTGGTAAATATAGCTATTAAAAACTGAAGTCATTATAGAAACAATAGATTCAGCATAACACAGGACAATACATTTAATACAGAATTAATAACGCCAACCAAAAGACAAGCCAGAACATTGGATCCCACTCTAAATATTTTCCCTGTTTAGAAATATTCTAAATTTAAAGACTAAGGACCAAGTGGCACTACCCTTCCTCGTGTTTATTTCTGTTGAGAACGTTCCCTCACCACCATGCTTGTTGAAATTGCTGTCCTCTCTGCATCCCTGCTTATGAAAAGGAAATAGCTAACTCTGAAAAGATGTTTTTTGCAGTTTGCCTTTGGTTTCTTCCCAAAAAAAAGAAGGACTGGGAAAAGCACCATCTGTTGAACTGTATACACCATCCCCAGAAGCGAGCTGTAACCCTGACTCTGTTTCGAAGGTGCTACATCTAAGGGCTGTCATCTAAGTCAAGAAGAACAAAAGCCATGTGCGTGCTTGCTTTGGAGAGACTGCCCTCTGATGTTGAAAGGTATGTGTTTCTTTAGTTAAATAGTCTAATAATCAGAATTTAGGATACAAGGGAGATTTTGCAATCAACAGAAAATTCTTCTGGACTAAACTCAGCACAACTAGCTATCAACTGAAGGGAAGTACAGGAACACATGCAGTTTGCAGAGAACCAGTTCGGTACAAGAGACCTGCAGCACTACTGCTTATGCATATGTATTTCTTATATCTGTGGTTTATTTCTTAAGCCCTATTGAACTTCTGCTGCTCTAACTATGCATTGTTTACAGGACAATTCCTAGCAACACAGACCTTACCTAGGCAAAGCACTTAGTGTGCATTTACCTCTCAGCATCTGTTTATTTGCTTTGCAGAATTAAGATCCTGGAAAGAAGCTGAGTGTGTTGACTTCTCAATTAAACAAAACTACCTCCATTCTTAGTCCCCTACATGTCCGTATATGGTTAGAAGTGGGATTAGAGGTTACTTGATGACTCATTTTAGCAACTTCCAGGACAAAAGCAAACCACTATCAGATTATAATTCTGATTTCCTGAATCTAATCATGAAAAGGAACCGGTTTATGCAAATCATCTTCCTACTGGAAATGACAGAATAATTCTCCCAAGGGGGTGAGGGAGGAACACTGAAACTGCACAATTTGTATGATGCTGAATGGAAGGAAATGCAGCAGTTCTGCTTTTTCGTTTGTTTGTTTTGGACTGGGAAGGATTAATTTTTCCTGACAATTCCCTCTTCTCTTTAAGTTTCATTAATAACTTTTGCCTGCAAAAAATGAACTTAAGATGTTATTTTCAGAAGTGACAAAATCAGTTTGTCCCTTTCTTATGTAGGTTTATATATAGTTTAAAAATAGGAGACTATAGATCTGCTTTTTAAGCATATCACTTCAGAAGATAAATACTTTAAAGTGGAAAGGACACTGCAAAGGCAGAAACCCAGCAGAACTGTGTCACTAATCAATACTTTTTTAAAAGCAATAAAAATTAGAATATCCAGGAAGACATCTGTAGGAATATGTAGGAGTGAATCAGAAACACTCACCAAGCAATTGAAATTACAAACTATTGTAAGGAAAAGTATTTTTGAGTCCTCCTTAAGCCTGGCAAACTGTAAAAACTCTAGATTCCATAGTGTGAATTTTACACAGATGAATTAAAAAGATTAATAGAACAAAATAGAACAGCCTACTAAATTAAAAGAACTCTGTTTTAGTCAGCATAAGTGTCCTTCCTTGGCCTTGTATCTCTCCCAAAATCTGAATGAGCATCGAGAAGCTACAACCGCACAAATATATACTTGGTCTGCCAGCAGGAAGCACTTTTACTTTAATGGCATTCACATTCCCATCAGTGAAACTGTAGAGCTGTGTAATCTGCTCTCTCCATAGTTATTTTTTATTATTATTATTTTGGAATGAGTTCAAGGGGAAAGTAGGTCAAAACATTTGAAGAGTGATTAGCCTGCATTTTGTACATTTAGCAAATTTGGTTGCCTAAAAATCACTGTCAGCAAAACGTTCTGGTTGCATGGTCAGCTCTACAAAGTTGCAGCAACTTGGTTTTAATGCAAATACATTGCTGCTCTTTTACCATGTAAAATAATAATTTTAAAAGTTATTTGTTTTGATAATGCAGCTAAGCTTTTGGTAACATTTTTTTCTGCAGCACTATCATAAAGTGAGTGAAAGAAACACTATGAAAGAAAGCATGAACCAGAGTATTCCCTGAAATTGCCAGCACAATTGATGTAAAAGCTGCCTTACACAACCATATGGTATACATTATCATTTCTCATTGCATCTCAGGCTTACTGTCAGAAAAGCTTCCATAGTGAAGCAGTGACAACATGACAACCTCCGGATGCCTGTGAATTAGTAGATGGCTTGAGGCTTCAGCCCCATGCACATTAATGTAAAAACAGTCATCAATAATATGCAACATCAGTACATTTTAGTAGTTCCAAGGCTGGATAGGACTGTTCCATATGCTGGAATTTCCTCCAGCCCTGCATTCAGGATTGCACAAGGCCGGGTGGGTGTAGCAATGGGCTGGCACACATTTGTGCATGATCCCCACAACAGAAGATATCCAGTTAAAAATTAGCTTTTTAAGACACTCAATCAGCACTCAACACATTGGATAAAGTAAATAAGCACCGTGAGAGCATGAAGTCTCTCTTGGGACATGGGTTATTAGCTATATCAAGCTGAACTGCTTTGGACTTAGTAGCACAGCTAATATGAAGGACTAGGCATGTATAAAAATGATAAAAATTATAAGACTAAGGATTTCAGTCTCCACTGTAACTGTACCTTTGGGAATGATTCCCAGCTTTACTTGTGCCTAGACAGACTTAATTTAAGGAGCATCCTTTCTGTGTCAGACGCTGTCACTAGTAGATCTATGCCAGCTTGCCAAGGCAAGAGTCAGTTCTCATCATGAAGGCCTAGGTCAGAGAAGATTGAAGAAAATCAGAAGATCCAAGGTGTCATATAAGGGCACTGGCATCACGCAGGGAACTGCTTCCCAGGTGTAAAGGTGCTCTTTGTAAAAGACTGACCTTTGAGAGAGATGACAGTGCCTTGGGACAAACCTCTGGTAGGAGCAAGCCAATTTCGCAAGCCTCATCCCTTCTCTCTTCCATGTACAAACCATTTGCTAATACAAATGTAGTAAGACTCTAAAGATCAACTAATCGTCCAGCAAGTTTCCCAAAAACTTATTTCTCCACGTTTGTTTCCATGCAGAAAATGTAAGAGAACAAATTATATATGATAGATGTCACTATTTCATATCATTTCCAAAGTGAACTAATACAAATCAGAGGTTAAAATGGTGTAATCAAAAGTGGCATGCAACAGGAATAAAGAATACCATTTATGAAACGGTAGACTGAGTTATAACAGATTGCTTTAGTTTAGGCTTTTCTAAACCCTCTTGCATTATCACATCTTGAATGGTGCACGTGCTGCTGCTAAGCTGAAGAGAAGGGAGAGGAAGAAGAGCAAAGGATTTTGCTTTGTAGATAGCCTGCATGTTTTACATTAGTACTTAGGTTTCCTAGAACATTACGGGAATCCATTTGGGGGTTCTTACTCTGAAAAGGAAATCACAGAAATCCATCATAAACACTAAATGTACATAAAAATTCTCAGGTATATAGATTTCAACCGTGATCTAATTTGTTGCCTTTACTTGAGATACAGAAAGATGATTTGGCCCTAAGAGCTTGATTCAAATTATTTCTTTTCTCTTTGCTCTAGTTCTTTTCTGCAGAAAAGAGGGCTACATAGTTAGTCGCTATGGAAGTGTGTGTGTTACACCACCATATAACATCAACAAAACTGTTATGTTTTAAGCAAGTATCAGGATGATGGATTTTAAGCCTGTTATCACCTAGCAATACCTCTAGCAGACCAGAAGCCATAGGATTTTACCCAGCAATCTGAAAAGACAAGAAAGACTATGGAATTTCAAAACTTCACATTCAAATTCAGCTGTCATTCAAGTTAAAAAATAGTCATGCCAACCGTCATTTAAAGCCCAAGGGGGTAAGGGACTTGTAAGAATACATTCTTTCAAACAGTTACACAGGCAACATCTACTTTCAAAACAATAGCACCTTGCCAAGAAAAGACCTGCAAGGAAGAAAAGGAAGATGGTAGGAAAACTCGGAGGGCTCACATCATATTTCAAAGCAGAGGGAAAAGGAAGAAGGATTTAATGCACAGAATAGAGGTCCCAACTGTAGTGAGTCCAGATAGAGTTCCCAGACTATTACACAGGGAGTCAAAAGCCAAAACCTCTCAGTAGGCCAAGCCCAAACCTTTCCACCAATCCAGAGTATGTGCATCTCAACTTCTGTAAGCAAAACAAGCTTACTCTTTTCCATTTTCAGTAGCTCGGGAAGCCTCCCCTCTCTTCCCTACTTTTTTCTCTTAGGCATCATACAGACCCATCTTTAATGCATTTTTGGAAAGAACTCTTACAAAACCTGGGGTATTTTGTTCTGCACTTGGTGATTCCTTGTGACCTTAAGATACGCTGTACTACATGGTGTTGATATTTTAAAGCCTCTAAATCCACATTAACAGCAAGCCATTTTAATGGACATTTGTCACAGCACTCAAGCATGTCACCCAAAGCAGTAATTGAATAGCTTCATTCAGCTACACATGGAGCACATCTGTAAGGTTATGAGCACATCACCCAAAATGGGCGTGGAAGGCTTTTATTATGATGAATTTGCACTGAATCTTGTCAAAACCTTGAATGATGTTTATTACTGTTTCCTGTAAGAGGTATAGCTTTTAGCAAATACTGACATCACTACTGCCACATTTCCAGCTAGACCAAACAAGGTTAAACTGCAGAAAAAACAACAAATCGCCATTAGCTCCAAGCTTAGGTGAAAGTCTACAAACAAACTTACTTTGTGGATTTGTTTTTCATGTCACTTCAGTAGCACAGCTGTCTGCTGACAGGTTGTTTCACTAACTGCTGATTAAAAATTCCTGCATAAATGGACACAAAGCCCGTGTTTAAGTTTTCCTGCATGTAGAAGCAAGAACTAAAGTAATTACGTGCATTAGCTAAAAGTTACTTGATATAGAAATGAAACACCCCTAGGATACTTGGATAATATGAATTGTCTGTTAGTAAGAAAAATGTGAGACTTGATTTGTGAACACTCAAAAAAAATACTGTATATCTTGGGGCAGTAGAAAATTTGAAGTAATAGCTAAGCTGGAGGAGAAATAGAGAATGGCAAAGCAAGAAGTGTTTTTGTTAGGAAATTTTTAGGAAAGTCATGATGTAACTGAGGTGCAAGGAAGGAAGAGAATGACAGAACCAACAGGTTTTTGTTGCACGCGATGACTCATGGCTAGAAAACTGCACCTGCATGAGAAACACAAAAGTAAAGACAATATCACCAAAAATACAACTTCCACTACCCGCAGTTTTCACTAGCAGTATTTTGTAAAAAAATGTAAGGAGTACACACAAAGAATCACAGAACAGTTACTCCTTCTACAGAGTTTCTCTCCAGCAGGTCATCCCCAGCCTGTAGTGGTGCATGGGGTTATTCCTCCTTAGGTGAAGGACCCTGTACTCGCCTTTGCTGAGCTTCACGAGGCTCCTCTCTGCCCATCTCTCCAGCCTATCCAGCTCCCTCTCAACGGCAACACAGCCCTCTGGGCATCAACCACTCCTCCCAGTTTTGTATCATCAGACTTGCAGACACTATGGGCCATCATCACTAATGAATAAGATGAGCAGGACTGGATCTATGCAAGTCCACATAAACAGTAAGCGCAAAGACAAGCAACCAGACTATATTATTCTTCATGTCCATTTTAAATTTTGGGAGCTATTTTGAGCGAGTGAATGCTCTGATAATGAAGGAGTGAAAAAGGGGGAACAGTCCATAGCACATTGCAATATCTACATGTTTTTGAAGAGTCAGGAGACCAAAAAGCTAACTTTATATATTTCTTCTTTATTTAAAACTAAAGCTTTCTAAGAATATCAAAAAATTGTCAATAAAGAGATAGCCCTTAAAACTTCATGCTTCAAATAGTTGCTTGTAACACTAAAAACATCTCTGGATAATAGCAAGAAAAGAAAGCAAAAATGCTGAAGAGCTCCACAGCACATTTTTTAATTTCTCCAAGAAAGCAAGAACTAACATCCTCTGAAAAGCATGTAAACCTATTCCTAGAAAAGTGCTCTGCTTATAAGCTTAGTTTTCTTTTCCAACTTTTTAAGTCAATTTTCAAAGTTTTATTGTAGGATTAAAGTTCAGTAGTTATCTTCTTTGAAATAACTTAATTTCACTTGCATGAACAGTGCTTTTTTTCTGGACTATCAAAACAGCAACTAGGGTCTTCTCCTCAAATGCCTACATGAAGTATTCTCACGTTGCTTCACATTGCTGGCTGTTACATGGCCATGAGGTTACAAAGATAAACAAAATGAGGTCGTTTTCATGAATAGCTGAGACTAGAGTGTTTCTTATGATCTGTGTTTTCTCTTACTGCGATGCTAAATCGTACAAATAAGTGGCAGTTTCTGTCATGAGTGAGGCTTAGCTACAAATTTCCTTCCCATGAGTTCTTCACATGTTTTGAATGATAAATCATGCAAACATATAAACATGACAATCATCTAATGTGATCTCCTGCCGTTTTGTGGGAAAACGCCATTCTAGACGCTACCACAAAATATTTGTATTTACTGTATTAGCAACATTCAAAAGCATAGCCTGCTATTGTGACTGCAAAATCCAGTTAACACAGTATGGATGTAATATTGACGCAACAGCAAAGTCTGCTTGTCCCATGGTTGTTTATCGTCAACCGTTTATGGTTCGGTTCTCCACTCTGCTGGATTTGACAGCAACTCAAGACCTCGCAACTCCAAGTCACATTCCTAGGACATTCTAATAACATGCTCCACCAGGTAGGACAAGATGTCCAAGCACCATCCTGTAGCATATTGCTGGCGCATTTGCCCTGGCTCCAAACTGTCTGACTCCAAATAGTTCGCCAGAATTATAGAGGTGAAGTAGAATTCCTATCACTATATCTGTTTCACTGCTTTCTTGGACACATTTGTCAAATCTTTCCATCGAATTACACAGCCTCATTACCCTGTAGTGGCATTTGATGCCAAGCATGTTGGAGGAGACCACTCACAGACAGTGCCTGTGACAGGGCAGGATCTTGGCTAGCTTTTGCAGAAGCATGGATCTACATCTGATTTACATGCTAGCATAGTCACTATTGGCATCAGCTCACGCTCTTGATAACTTCACAAGCAGTGCAAACATTAGGTCCCAGAACCTTCGATTTCTAAACCTCTTTATGTATGGCTGTAGTAGTTTGACACAAATATCAAACAGGTCACTTTAAACGTGATATGTTCGTTTGCTTTAACAGGATACAAAGAACAAAGCAAAGCCTTCAGAGGACTTGCTTAATTTCTTTAGAAACTAAATCCCACTGATTTCATCTACAGAAAATGCTCGTGCATTCCCAGCTTCTTTAAATACAAAGTACACACGTTGCACATGATGTGTTTCTTCTTCTGTATTTCACAGCCCTTACAAATTAATGACACTGACTGGGATCCTGGAGGGAATCCAAGAAGCATATAATTCATCAGATTTCACCCACACTCAGACAGCCTGGCTGCTTGCTTCATTCTTGAGGCTATGTTGCTATAATTTCTTTTGAACAGGTTACCTCCAACCTCAATCCAAGAGCCACAGTATTTAAACTTTGCATTGATTTGATTGACACTGCATAGAGCATTCCCTGCATGGAGTTTTCTTGCAAAAACAAAGCAGCTGCTAGATTATGGTTCTACAGGGCAAGAACTCAAATTATTTTAAGAAACATGAGACTGAGTGAAGAATGTGGTTAGCACAGCTGAAAATGGAGGTCATCAATTCTGAAATTTAGCCTATACAAATAAAATGTTTGGCTTCTTGAAATTTTTCTACTTGAATTCCTGTAGGAGTTGGTGGATCCAAATGACAGCTGATAAAAAAAATCTTTATAATTTCATTTAAAAATTGAGTGTAAAATTGGCAGAAAAGTAAATATTCTCTGCAAGACAAACTTGTTACTTGTGATTAATTATAAACAACCTTAATTGCTATTCTAGCTAATACTAATAATATTTTAGTCTTAAAGTTTAGTAACCACATAAAATTGAGTGAAGATTTAAATAGAACCCTGAAGCAGCTATTCTTGATGAGTGAATTTTAAGCAGACAAAACATTTCGCAACAATTACTTTAACTTTTATATTTTACATTGGATATCCACATTGTAGCTTGATTCATTGCTTCATGTTTTCATATATATTTCGGCATTAAAATATAAACATAATTTATACAATATAAAAAGGCTTTAAACTGCATACAAAATGTTTCAAGAGTTATTGGCAGTATATCCATAGGTCATGAATGACTTAGGACACCAAAAAAGAAAACCTGTTAATAGTTCTGACACGTTTTAAATATCTGAGGTTCTTATTCTCTGGGATCTTATTCCATTTCTATGATACTGCATTATTACAGTAACATTACCTTGTGTTACTGTAAGAAACCAGAACACAACAATGCTTAAGACTGTTCTAACACTTCTTGAATTATTTTGATGCAAGTCTAATATGAAGTGAAATAAAAGCTGAAAAAGTGAAGGGGAAGTTCTGGGTACTGCTGTTTGCGACCAAGATGGATATAATTAAATTCAAATACACATTTAAAACATTTTTCCTTTCTTACAATTCAGTGACAGGCAGTGGTTTAGTACAGTATGTTCCATACCAGATAGATGAGCAAAAAGAGTCAAAGGAAATCCAATATCAAGAAATCAATTTTTGCAAGCCTATTTGAACATGTTTCTATGTTCTAATGATGGAGAAATACCCAAGCTAATTCTGAACAGTGTGTTGCTCAGTGTGAACAAGTCCTTCATTGTTAACTAGCTACTTCAGCAGATCTGCAACCCATCTGGACTCCTCACCTACCAGTAATTTAAAGATCATTTGGGTTAGTCTGCACTACTGTTGTCAAAAGTCTACTTCAAACCTTCCTGCTTTGCTTCTGGTACACAGACTGACAACACGTTAGTGCATCACTCAACCTTTTGCATGTTGTTCATGAAACCAGGGAGAAGAAATTGCTGTTTTGTATATACTCAGTGGTTATATTTATTCTTGCATCTAATTATTTTTATATAGCTGTGCGTTCATTCTGTGTGTTAACATTCATGAAACTTCATGGGACACTAAGAAACAAGGTATTTTTTCAGCATAGAGATTGCAGGTTTGCACCTGATAGGATACAAGCAGCTGAGGACAGGAGGAGGGCAAAAACTACTGAAATAATCAGATGAACATACACACATGATGGAAAAGAAAATAGAGAAGCCACAGTACTACTTTTCCGGTGTGCTCCCAAATAGGGATGTGAGCGCTGAAAGTAAGGAGGAGAGGGGAAATGCTGGCAATATTTACTTTCCTTTTCTCTCTCTCTCACTCATTTACATCATATCCTCTCTTGATGACTTCCAGATTAAAAGGTACTTTTCCTGTTGTATTTTCAGAATATGTTCTTTATCATGCACAGAAGTTACAAATAGCAAGCTACCTCTTTTAAATATATCTGTTTCTTATCATTGCTCATTAGGCACTAGGAGATACAGCAGATATTTTAAGACTTAGCTCAGGACGGAAGGAAGAAGAGTTATTGTCTATTATATCCTTTCAGATGTAAATACTTATGTCATATGTTGTTTTATCCCTATAGAAGTTTATTTTAGATTATTTAAAACATCATCACTTAAATATCATAAAAATATTTTTTTTAAAAAAGAAAGAAAGTACAATACTACTTGGACTTGTACGCATCTTTAAGAAAAAAATCAAAAATATATATATGGCAAAAGCAGCTAGGATGACTAGATATCCTACAAACCCTATCTTATAAAATGAGACTAGAAGAGCTTCGCTCATCCAGTATAGTAACACAAAAGAAACAGTGCAGTTAATACGCCTCTAAAAATTCAACCAAGGAATAAATATCAGAATAGAGAAACAGCTCTTTAAGCCAAAAGAAAATGACAACTCAAGAGGAAATCTATATAAACTGAACACAAATAAATATAGGCTGAAGATTAAAAGAGTTTTTTTTTTTTTTATCCAAAGCACCATGAGACTGTACATCAGCCTTCTCATATAGACAAAATAAAATTGGTTCTTAGGTACAGCTTAGTGGCAGGGATTTTATGTTGTTATGGGGGTCCTGCAAATCAGAGGCCCAGACTTGCAAGTCCAAGAAGCTCCTTCTATCTCTGAAAACATAAAATTGCACCAGCCCCCTTGGCTTCAGATATTACCATCTCATTTGACAGCTGAAGAGTCACAGAGGAGTGGTAAGGTCATAGAGACGCTCAGTGAATTCTCTGTATAAATAAATATGAGGTCAGCTATTTCAGAAAAACAGATCTCAACCATATTTATATGATGCTGAACTCAGAAGGTGAGACTCAAAGAAGAGCTATTGCAGTCACCATTGGAAGTCCTCTGAAATCTTTGACTTGATATAATTCAAAGTGACAACAAATGCTTGCACATTATCAGGAAAGATTTTGAAAATGAGACATTTTGCAGCTATGTAATTGCTTCATGCTCTCACATCTTGAGTATTTTATGCAGTTTTGGTCTCCACACCTCGAAAGGAGTTAGAGAAGGGTAAATGTAATGGTCAAGGGAATGGAGCAGCTATCTTGCCAGGAGGACCTGAAAAACCTAGGACTTTCTGTTGGAGAGATGATTGAATAGGGAGGATACAACTGAGGTTTGAGAGAACTGAGGAAAGTAGCAGCTAAACACCAAAGTTATTCACTGGATCCAACAAACTAGGATTCCATTAAGTGTGATCAGATATTTAAAATAAAGTATTTTACCATATATAAAGTATATTTACTATCTCTGGTATGTTAAAAGAGTTTCAGCCTTGGACTTTCTGAAAATTGTCTCTTTTGCATATTTCAAGGAAAGATATCTCTACAACCAATATTTTATACACCAGAAAAAAAATTATTAGCAGTATTCTCTAGTATATAACTCAAGAAATTATGAAAAGCAGCAGATTAGCTCTGCACAGACAATAGTAATTTCACATAAAAAAAAAAGGTGATAGAAGAATTGAACACCCAGAGAGTTAATTATCACTAGAACTTGTATCTGAAAGAAGCAATTCATATGATAAGCAGAGATTAATTATTTCCAAACTATAACATTTATGCATTTCCATAAAATTTTTTCTGTGTGATTCTAGATAGCTATGGACTGGCTCAAAAGATATGTATGTATGTATGTGTAATATATATATATATGTGTATATATATATATATACACATACATATCATGCTTTTGTAGCTTTTGCTATATCACATTTTTGCAAGGGACGGTCCTCTCTCTTAGGCATAAGAGGTGTACGGCCAGGTTTGCAGGGGACAAAGCAGATGTTTTCCTCCAAGGCAAACTCAGGTGAGCAGCAGGCAGTGCAGAGTCAGCTGCCACAATTGGTGGCCAGGCTAGCAGAGGCCACCAGTGGCCAGGCCACCAGTCCAAAAAATGAAGTAAGAGCACAGTATTCTGGAACCACTCTTTTTGTATATATAACAGAAAATGTCACAATGCAATGTGTGTAATAGAGAGAAATATACTCTTTACAGTATTTCTGGTGCTATCTTCTGCTAACTTCTTTTCTGTCTGATGGTAACAACACGCCTTCAATCACATTTGTTTCTTCCACTCACTTTAAGGTTTCTAGACAAAGATCTCCTGTTTGAGTAAGATAAATATAACTTTGTTTATGAGGAGATAATCCACTCCTACTACAGACTTCTTTTTTCCTCCTGGTAGCAATTATATTCCGTGTGCAAATGTACTGAGTCAAAGAAGTTTAATCAGGCATATATGCAGAATGTTTGTCCATGTAATATCAAAATCTTCCTTTGTGGCAGCAGTGTTGAAAGGAGATTAATTAGAAGAATCAACCTTTAAAGAAAAAATGTGCTGATATGTAAATATTTTTAAATCATAAAGGAAAAAGAGCAAAGTAATAGTAAGGCTAACATTTATCATAAGCATTACTGTAGTTACTAGAGAATCCCTTTTCTTTTCAGAAAGTGTTAGTTGCTCTTCTGATCTCATTCCAGGAAACAAAGTGTAATTAACAGACTGCACTTGAAATAGTCATAGTTTGCGGGGGGAGGGAGGGGAAAGGAAAAAAAGAACAAAAAGAACATTTCTTGGATCAGAAGTTATCACACAGGTTACCTCCCCAAGACAAAAATTCATGAAAATGGGCCACTGTCTCCTGGATGACATTACACAGAGTGCTCCAATTCACCAACAAATACCCTTGGACTCTTTCAGCAACAAGACTAAGAAATGGTAAAACCCAACCATGTCTGCCATCACATATGAAAGAATATTTATATCATGCAGGACTGAAATAAAACGAACAGGAGAACAGCTTTTAGGGCTGTGTCTTGTGAAAGTTTACCACAAAAGGAGGAAGAAAAATTATCAAAGCCTACATCGGGACCTTGCATCAAATCAAACACAGCATCTTCCACTGCAGTGGAGATATATGGAGCAGAGCAGAAGCTGTTATTTCCTCTCCAAGCATCTGGAAAGCTCCATGGTGTAGATGAATCCATCTGTGCAGCATCTCTCCCATGGTGAAATGGAAAAGCAGTGCACTAGCCCATTGCTACTCCCTTGCTGACACGGATCACCAGGCCCATATGAGGGCCCTAGTTTTGTGTAGGATACCTGGAGTATAAGCCTACACTGACCAGAGGGCCTACGTGAAGTTGTTTTGCAGAGACTTCAGGCTGCCACCCCACAAGTGTGCATGGTGCTCCCGTAGCATTAACCCCTGTTCAGCTCACAAGAGGATTTCTGCCCAAAAGGAGATTTCTGCTCAAATCTGAAAACTTGCTTTTACAGTGAAAACCTTACCTCAGTCAATATCATCCTCTATTTATTTAACCTTCTGGGATTGTACCATGTCTTTAGTTAAAACATGAGATTAGGAATAGGCCCTGTAGAAATGTCATTTCCCTAAATCTGATCTTCTAACTTGAAGAGACAAGAGAGGATCAGTGCTGAGCACCAAATTCCAGTACATTTTTCTCTTTTCTTCAGAGTGAAAAAAAAAATCCTGCAATTCAACACAATTTTTTAATCAAAATACCTGATTTACTAATACCTGATTTACTTAATTGTTACTTCAGTTGAATGAAAGCTAGATGTTTAGTTCCTATACTTGGAGCAAAAGTAACGGAAAGGCCTGGCATCAGTCTCCTTCTCAAGTTATCCTTTGCAATTACTATATATGAGATGTCTGTGCTTCTGCAATGGCAGCGAAATGTCCAATTTTACTGAAAATACAGATTGCGCTCAAAGTATTTTATAGAAATCCAAAATGCTACATTGGTTTAAGGAGCTCAGCACACTTGATATGTAATACTTAACAACAGTTCAAGCACAAAAATATGCCTGGTTCCCATATAATTGCATAAGCTGATAAAATCACTGATGACAATTTATGCTAAAAAAGTCATAAATCATTTCCCTTGATTTCAGATCTATTCTGAAGAACAAATAAGGTGAGATGTGGTTTCTCAATGGCAAATATCTATTTTAAAATTTTAACAATAAATGAAGATTTTTTTCTTGAAGCCCTGTTTGACAAAAGTAGATGTTCTCCTTCTTGGTTCTAGGTTAAGAAAAAATATGGGGATATCTCCATCTACAAGTCATAAAGAAAAAGATTTGTAAAGCAAACAAAAATTTCCCAATTCTTACAGGTACATTCAGCTATTAACTAATAATAGCTTTAATAATGATAGCTTTATTGAGGTTTTTACAAATATTCACAGTAAGTTTTGGTTATGACCTTCCAAGTCAATTCCCCAGCCAGATATTTTTTTAAGCATAAGGATACAGCCCACAGTTTTTCCATTCACAATGAAAATCATATAATCATATGATTATATATTATATAATTTTTGATACCTACATAAATGTGCAGTGTCAAAGACAACAGACACACATACACACACAAAGTTGGGAGACAAGTAATAGAGCTCCCCACCCTTTTCTGTATTTGGCATGAAAAGTTCACACAGGCCTAGTTATGCTCTAACACCCAAAGTGTGTCTCCGTGTCCTAAATGAATTGTCTGTTGTCTTTGACACTGCACATTTATGTAGGTATCAAAAATTATATGATACAAAGTGTTGAAAACTGAAAAACACAGCCTATCAGTTTAGTTATCATAATAAATCTGTCCTCATTCAAAAATCTATCTGCATACAAAACACTGGCTTAGTTAGCCAGGCAGGTAGGATAAGCATGAGAAAGGAACTTTATCTTAACTCAGGCACTAAACTAAGAAACTTAAATTCAGTCCTATCCCAGGGACAAACTTCACAATTGCTTGAATAAGTCTCCCAAATGCCTCAGCTCCTCACTTGTAAAATGGGGCAAAAATCTCCATCACATAGCCCTGTCATAAATTTTGTTACGTTTGTGCAGTGCAAAGATTTCACAGTGTTGGGAAAGAGATGTTGAAATAGATGGAACCAGCAGGGTCTGTCAAAGGCTTGTTACCACATTCAGGCTGTCTGTTATCTGAGGAGTTTTATCTCTACAACCAGGAAATTTGTTAGGTTTTCGGCTACAGAGTTGCCATAGTCAGTATAGGCTGCCATAGCTGTAGTGGTTATAATGCTGTATAAAGCGGGCACAGCACCATTGCAACAGCACTGGCTCAACAAAGAGCAGTACAACAGAAGCAATTTTTTTCTCAGGTTGTTTCTTCAGGTACAAGAGACAGATTTTTCAATCCACTGAACGTCACTGAGAGCCAGATTCTTAGAAGACATCTACACCTTCAAGGATCTCCCACTGGATGCCTCCTTTTGGGGAAGAAGAGGAATGTAATGCCTGGAATGGAATGGAATGGAATGGAATGGAATGGAATGGAATGGAATGCCATAACTTCAAGGTGGATGTGCTTAGATCTCCTTTGTATAACGAGCTCTCCAAAGAAAACCAGAACACTTTAAAGCCTACAAGCTAGTTTTTATTAGAATTTATTAGAAGACTGGAATATTTAACTTTTTAAATATAGGAATTTCAAAGTGACTAGAGAAGATGGAATACAAGTTCTAATGATTTATACACTGCTTTCCTCTGTCCTTGCAGTTATTCCTTTGCTTTCAGGTATGGTGGCAGTAAACTCAGCGGATTTCTGGTTTGCAGCAAACTCCACAGAATCTCCTCAAGGAGGGCTGGTTGTTCCCTGCAAGAGCCATCCCTCAGCTCCCCACTTGCCTAGCAAGCTGTGGGTTCCCCACTCCATGCTGGGACTCCCTCATTTGCCTCATTTCCTTCTGCATGCAAGATGTCCCAGGAAACTTTTCTTCCCTTCATCAGCTCCCCAATCTCATTGCAAAATGAAATGCTCCTGAGTAAAAAAGTAGGGGAAAAAGCATACTTTTTATAACAAGAAAGGGAGAGAGTGATGTTATTTTAGTCACCTATGAGATTTTCTTATTGTATTTAATGCTATCATACATCTGGCTTTTTCCAAACACATCCTTGTTTTTTCACTCAAGATCTTGCCCTGGCAGGGTTTGAGAATTTTGCACATTCACTTAGGATTTCCAGATGTCCTGCAGCCTGCCCCTTATGGCTGCAAGACTCCCAGAAATGCCCCTTGTGTCCAGGGTACTCTTGCAGATCACCTTTATATAACGTACCACCTGGTAGACTTGACGGTTCTCCTGGACACATGTGAGCAGTGCACATAAAATGTGACCCATTCTGAAAGTCAGGTGTGCAAATAAGAGAAAGAGCATCATCAGAACCCTAAGTATTCAGAAAAAGGCAATGTGCTAACCAGCCCCATCACCGTGTTGGGGCTGATACCCTTTCTGATACAGTGCTCTGTGTTCTGAAAGCTGAATATGGAAGAGATCTACCAAGCATGAGCCACATGAAACCTAGGTCCAGGGCAACTCTGAGAATCATTCAAAGATGAAAGAAATTCCAAGTTAAACTGTGGCAGAATGTCCAGATCACTGCAGCAATGTCAGCCGCAGCAGCTCGTGCTGCCCAGCATTTACTCTATGCTGTAGCTCCTCTGCCAGCACAGTGTGACTGCTGGTGACGCGATACAGCAGGCACACGGGAGCCACAGCTCAAAAGAGCCACTCCATCCAGTTGGCCATCTCCACTTAATTTGTAGATTATACCTCAATTATTCTTGGATTAAGCATTGAAAAAATGCAGTATCAAAGGATTCAAGCGCAAAAGAATTCCTGAGAAAAAGTTAGGAAAAGACCAGGCTGTTGACTTTGGCTTTCATATGCTGCAACTTTATTACATCAGAGAACTGAGATACTCCGAATATATTTAAGTGTTGACCTCATTGCAGTTTCCAGTGTTGAAGGCAATAAATATCTCTCACTGCAATAATAAACACAGAGGCCAGTAGTATTATGAACTGCAGGAGACATGGATGCCAAATATGCTGTGAAAACCAAAATAGGATTAATGATATTTTATTGGAAATTTTTAAAAATCCAGAAGAGTGGAAAAAAGGAGGTGGGCTTTTTTATTGACTACTGATTCTTAAGTGAATAATTTATGCCTTTAATAAAAGCATTTGGAATATCATGTTTCTTATTAACTTATCACTGAGGGAGTTTTTCACAGATTCAGGGGATAATGGTGAGAAAAATCAGATTACTGTAGATTTTCACCATATTAAAACTGTAGTGTTAGTAAAGTTCCTTAAAGTTATGATCTAAGCTTGCACCCAGTGCAAGTAAAGACGAGCATTCCCCTTTTGGCGTATATTAAAGTCTTGCTCAGAAATATCACTCTTCATTCCATGCACTACGATGCTGCTTCCATCTGTGGAATTGCCTTCTTCGATGCCTAGTGTAAGGGACAGTCCCTGTTGCACACAAAAACTTTTCAAACTTCTACAGGGGATGGCTAACAGAGTGGCACATTTGTAGAAGTCCTACATTGTCCTCACTTTCCTTCCAAATCCTGTCTGCTTTGGACCCCAGGTTGCAATCGGAGACTTTGTAAGTCACTAGTTCCTCCATCAGGAGAGCACGCTGCCTCTTTTACACGTGTGTGGAGGAGCCACGCAATATTTGGTGGGATAACAGCCCTCTAGGAAAAACAGCTGACTCTAAATGCTTCCCTGAAGTAACAGCACATGGATTATCTCATCCAGCCTCCAAAACTTTTTCAAATCGAGTCGTTACTCTTAAAACTTGCCATTTGTATAAGGTGGATAAATATGGCTACCTCATTATTGGCAACATACATAACAGTCACTGATAACCTCAGAAGATAATGCAAGAAAGTCAGGCAGTTGGATCCAGCTAAGGTAGAAATATTATGTTTTTAATGATGACTGTGGTGTGTTTCCTACCCAAACTGTTTAAAAAGACCGCATACAAAGTGAGATCACCCTGTGGTGAGCTGGCTCTGCATGAGCTCTTCCATTTCAAAACATATTTCTCCTGCTGGCTTGAGGAGTCAGAGCAGGCTGAAAGGCAATACTTTGAGTCATAATGCCCAGTGGATTGACAGCAAGAAATCAAGCTGATTTGTATTGCTGATGGGAGGCACACAACTTTTATTTGCTTCCTATGAACATATGTTTGCTTCCTCTTCAGCATTTTCACAGAGACAGAATCATAAATAATCATATTTGCATATATGTGTATGCATGGCAGAATGGTTGGGGTCAAATGGTTAAATGTCCATTTCTTTAGAAAGTCCTCTGTGTTTTTAAGAATCATGCAGCCTGGAGCTCAGAACCGATGCCAGATGCCTGGGAGGACCAACTCTCTCAATTGAGAGAAGAAAGCTGCTACAGCGGTGAGCACACCACACAGATCCTGGGTTAAGGTCTTCCACCTTCACTATGCCATGTGCAATAAACCAATTCATAACATTTAACATACATCAGAAGCATGATTTCCAGGGATGGTGAAATTCATCTCCCAGGTGAAAGGAGAGCTAGCTTCTCCTGCAGTCTGGATGCACTGACATACCCATGAGAGGGTTGCATACTTTTTCTCACCTTTTGAGAGTAGTTCATTACAAACAGGAGGGTGCAAAGAAAATGTTAAAATGCCCTGGCTTGCTATGGGAGATTTTCTTAAGAAGAAAGGTTCCCTCTCTCCATTGCCAAAGCAAAGGGAGTGGACACTGCTGTGAACCCACTTGAGAGGGCTCACAGTACTTCCTAGCACACAGACAAGCTTACAGATAGGTATAACTTAAATATTGCTTTAAGGGAGCTCTGCTGATGCAGGATGTCTTTTTCTTTCAGGTGTGTCATTTCCTGCACTGGTCTATTTGAGCATCTTTCTAGGGTGTGCTCACGTCTATTTGTAGATGCACAGCAATGCTTATCAGACTAAATGACCACTAAATGCACATTGCTGCTGCAGGCACACTGCATTTTCCGAGCTTCCTTGGCTGTGTCTAGAAGACTGCATCAGCCTCTTTCTGGCTGATCCCACCATCCTCTTTTTGGCATGTCAAAGGAATTTAACTGCTTAGATATTTTAATATCAAGACCCATGTGACCTTTTGAAATATGTCTTTTTTATTATTATTATTTATTCACCAATAGAATATAGATGTGTTGGAAAATGCTTACGAAGCATGAAGTTTCATCCTTTTTTTTTCCATGGACTGTTAATGCAAAACTAACCAAGGAGAATTTTAGCAGTCCTTCAGAAAGCATATTTTTGGCTTGAGAACAGACAATGGAAATTTCAAACAGAGCATTAATATCTCCACTTTTCTGGAAAATTGTAAGCACCTGAAAACAAGCACTTATAATGAAAGTTCCTTGTGTGATGTTTGTATAGTAACTATAGCGCAGCTACCACAATACTATAAAACAGCTGCTAGATAATTGCACCTATTATGCCCCATTACAAATATTTACCACACTGTGGGCAAAGAAAACTGCTATCTCAACTGATCCTGACTTTCCATGAGGAAAATAATGCCTTTTGCTTTTGGACAACATGTTAAAAAAAAAGGCATCATTACTCACTTTCAGTTCAAAAAGAATAATGGGGTATCACAGAGCAGTTTTCAGCCCTGAAATTGATGTATTACTAAACATTGGAAAATAATAGAAATAATTTTGTGGAAATAAAAAGTAGTAAGTAAACAAGCACATTCCAAATCATTTGCTCTACTTATTCTAGTTTCTTCTTTTCTTCTTAGTTCTGCAACTTCACAGCACAGCTTCTTCTCAAACTCTGCACCAGATGTGCCACCATCAAAAGATGGAAAATTATGCTGAGCCTTCTTAGCTCGCAGGAGAAGGTTCACAGAGACACCTGCACACAGGGCACTCCTTCGCATCCTGGCTTTTACAGCAGCCAGATAGCCCTGCAGCCCTTCCTGGAGCTGAAGCAATGACTAATAAAGCCAGTCACCGGCCATGGATTTGTCTAAACACAGATGAAGACATCTGCTTGGTGCTGGTGGCCCATCTTCTACTCTGTACAACTACCTTGCCTCACTTGCGCATGACACTATCATCACAGGTCCTCTGTCTAGTAACCAGCATTGTTCAGGCATGTTTTCTGCTGTTTCGCGCTCCTCTTGCGCCATTCTCAGAGTTAATGTTAAAGATATGATTGGAAAAACTAATGAAAATGTGAGAGAAGAGTGCCTGACTTGCAGACTTTAAAAGGACTGGTACAGCACTTGGCAGTCATAGAGTACATTATCGCACAAGCTTCTGGGTTCCTCATTTGAAGATCTGAGTGAGACACTGGTGCAGAGTGAACACTGGTTCCATATCTGAATTTTAAGACTCTTGAACCTTCCCTCTTTTCAGCCATACACACAAAAACACAAGCCTCCTTATGTGGTCTGTGACCCAGGGCTACATCACGTGGCTAGAAGCAAGTACAATTCACACAACAGACCAAGAGTCAAGCTCAGAGGGAATGTTTTCCAAGACATCCTGTGGCTGAAAGCCAAAGATAAGCCACAAAACGAGTATGACTTTCTGTCTGCAGCATTGCTCAGCAAACGTGCCACGTCTCGCCCGGTGAAACATTTGCTGAAATATATCCCTAGCTGGAAAGGAAGCATTATTTTAATTCTTCTCAAAGCACTCTCCACTATGGTAAGGCTACCAAACTCTATGTGAAGCTGCAAAAGCTATGTGCAAACATTCTTCCACTGTCTTTTAATGGATCAGCTATCAGTAATCCTATAAACTCTTGCCATGTTACTTATGTTTCATACATATATATACATATATAAATAAAATATTAAAATAGACATATTTTTCCTTAGTGCTGTATTTTCATATAATGAATCTGCATTGCATAAATTACTATGCAACTGGCCAAATTTGTTCAAATATTGGGAGCCTTCCTCATAAACTTTATTGGATTGATTTAATTATTTTTATTTTTGGTATTAGTGAGAAAGCAAGCAATGACCTATATAAATACAGATTCGTCTATGCTTAGTCTAAAATTGTTTTCAATCCAGTTTTATATGAACATTGTTTTATCATGGTGATTAGAATGAAATAATTTAATTTTCATGAAGCTATAGATCAGATAGGCAGTGCCAGATCCATGCCAAATCAGTTAACACCCACAGAGGAGTAACTAGAAAATATACATATCCGCCCGAAGGAGAAAGTCTTGGCTTTGGGTACATTTTAAATTAAACTAATTTATGTAGGAAATCACAAACTGGTAGAAATTATATCATGTGACTATATAAATCAATTAAATCATACTTCTTAAATTTCCTTACTGGAATTCCAGAGATAATGCTATACAGAATTGCAATTCCCTTTTTTCACAATTATTACTTCTCTGCTCTATTTGAACATGTAACAGAGGTGAGATACATTACTTAGTTACGTTCTCTGCCCTTCTGCTGCACCTAAGCAGGCACCAGGCTAATCGTTTTACCTGTTCTTTCTTCTTAAGAAATGTAGATAAAAACTTGGGAGAAAAGTGGAGAATTCTTTTTGTTCACTACAGCAGTGACAAAAACAATGAAATAAACTTTTTTCCCTCAGTCAGCAACTACAGTAAGTGTATTTATGATGTGGTCTAATGTTAATGGGATGACGCATCTGGGTATGCACAACAGTAAAGTGTTAAACAGAATTCGAAGAAAGTGCCATCCTCCTGGCGTAGCTTTATAAGCAGCTTGGAAATACAATAATAATCAAATTGGTTGAGACTGAAATGGTATCCTGTCTCTGAGACTCAACATTGTCTGAGATTTTACAGGAAAGACAAGAAAAAAACATGTCCTAAGCATATATGTATACCAACTGGAAGAAATCACTGTTCAATTTAAATTACTGCCATGTTGTCACTTGAACTCTAGCCAAGTAGTATTATGTTTATGCCTTATACTGAATAAATGTGACATGCCAATTAAAAAATAAAGAGGAATATAAAGAAAGAGGAAAGAGTTCTATTACCCTTCAGTGTCCAAAATAGGCTCCTTATCTCAAATAACAAAGCCCTACACAAATGTTCTAGCTGAATGTATGCAATGGCTGAACATCTCAGTCTGGGCAAAGACAATGTTAATGGGAATAGCAGGAAGTCAACACAGAGCTGATGACCTCAGGGGAAACTCAATTAAAAAGAATTGAGAATGTGGGAAGCAAAAAGTAATTCAAAAAAGATGAAACAAATCCTTTAGCAAGATGAATCATCATAGTTACAGTGAAGTGACTGAAGCTGAGCTGATTTATACGTGCTGCAGATCAGGCTGCTGGCAGGAGACCAGAGGACACCCCGTGGCACTGAAGAAGGGAATAGGTTGTGTGTTGGCCAGAGAAATCTGAAGAGCTATAACACAGAGTCGAAGAACTGACCCACCTACTTGTTTATCCAATACTTAACATGGGTCACGGCTGTAGAACCAAGGGATATTTAGTCACTTGCAGATGGACGCAGCCGAGAAAAAAATATGCCAGGGGGTTGTCTTTCCCAGGCTTGATCTTTCCCA
Organism: Tinamus guttatus; assembly: GCF_059628265.1. Lineage (NCBI taxonomy): Eukaryota > Metazoa > Chordata > Aves > Tinamiformes > Tinamidae > Tinamus > Tinamus guttatus. Next base: position 162,063 of record NW_028289200.1, on the reverse strand, counting down.
TATTCTTTTCCACAGTTTTCTCAAAAGTAATTTGGCTCAATAACTGGTGTATTGAGAAACTGCAAGGAATATAAACAAGTGTATCATCCTATGAATTCTTCCTGGAGCTATAATTTCCTGTGCATTGTGCCCAGGAAAGATCAGTCTCTGAGAGGAACAAAAGAGCCCTTTCGTCTATCATCCTTTCATCAGAGGCTCCAACAATCTCCTCATTAAACTAGATTCACTGGAAAGAGGCAGATACTCTCTGTCACTTTGAGGGTGCTCAGCAACTGCTGGCCCAGCAGAAGTGATGAAGAAGAGTTTCTTTGCCATGGGAACCTCTCCAGTGATGAGCTCCCAGGGCAGTGCCAGGCAAAGGAGAGAGCAGGGATCCTCCTTCCAAGCCAGCAGCCCCTGGACATTGTCTCCTCTGCGGGAAGCTGTCTGCCATCAGCCAGTAATGGAGCAGCCTCAGAGCCAAAGATTTCCTATTACGAGGCAAACCAAAGGTCAACTGACCCTAAAACTAAGCAATTGACCAGGAAAAATAAAGTTCTGTGTCTCTCCAACTTCCATGGCCTGATGCCAAACTCAGTCAAACCAGGGAACCCACCACATGATCTCCTTGTCCACCGTATGTTGTGAACCATAGTTAGTATTAGTTATTGGAAGGATTAGGGAAAGTCTCTCATAATTAAACATGCATCACACTAATTAACAGCCTGATACTCAAACTTTTCAAGAAGAGAAAATTAAAATGACACTCTCAAATGCAGGTCCTATTCGCTAAGCACTGTTACTTGCTCTTGATGTTTGTGCGAGGACTAGTAAGCACTAAAAATATTTTTAAGTTCATAAATTTTTACCCCCCTGAAAACCCCCAATTGAATTGTGCAATAATGATCTTGTTCAATGAAGTTCATCCTAGCATCAAGAGTTTCAATGCGTGCCTTATAAAAATTGTATTTATATTTGAATTTATGTGGTTTGTAAACAACCCACTTTTACCTTTTCAGCTTCCCTGAAAAAATCCTCCAGAGGCTGAACATGATTGTGCAATTTAGTTCACATCCTCTAACCAATTATATGCTTCCAGATTAGAAGAGGAATATTCCTATGTTGGTCAGTATTAGTCCAACTAGTTTCTATGGTGTATGTTTCAGTTCTCATCTTCTGTCGGTCCTGAATATGTCTGAATGTCCTCCATATTTTTATAAAACATCTCTAACTCCCAGTCATATTTTTCTAAGTGCCAATCCCAGCACAAGAGGTTTGTTCAGTATTTCCATGTTCTGGTTTGGAAATACCTAATTAATAATTACCTGTGGCGTCAATAAATCCTGACTTGTGCAAATGAAAATGTCACATCCTCTGACTCAGTGTGTTGCTTTATTTTGGAAAAGAAGACATTCTGAGGGATGGGTAGATATTTGTCCTTCTATTCATAATTAATTAAAAGAAAGCACACAAAATAAAAAGATGAAGACAAAACTACAATAGCAAGCAAATATAAAGCAACGTATAAAAAAAGACAGTGTCTCTGTGCACCCAGATGAACGAATTGTCTCTCCCTTTCAACAGAAATAGTAGGTTTGGAGCCTGTAACTGTTTCTCTCCATGTATCATGTGATTCTGTATGACTCGTCATTTACATGGTCAGGAAAAAAGATGTGCACAACTGTATCATTATATGCAGGTTAGAATCAGTTGTCACACTTAGCCAAGTTTTGTGTAAGTTACTATAAGACAGTTAGCCTATGAGAGTGGCTGTTAAGTTACCACAAGCATGTCATTGTTCTAGAAAGGCATTCAACACCAGTGTAGTATTTCAATAAAACCTGTGTTTCTTTCCTGAAAACCAGTTCTCCAGCTTCAGGCTGGGAGCTACTCCCCTGGAAGTCGATGGGATTTATTCCCATCGTGTGCCAGAATATCTGCGCCAACAAGTCTCCCCTCCTAGTTCCTCTGGTAAAAGGTTTCTCAAGAGAGTAATAGGTTTCGGCCTTAACTTTTCTGGTAAAAATTTCCATTGACTTCCAGGGGGGTTACTCCCATCCTGTGACAGAAAAACATCATCCCTGACAATTTCAGTGTTGCACACAAGCATTGTGTTTCTCCAGCAGTTGCTTTGCATTTGGTTTCAAACCTGCTGAGGTGGTGGGAGGGGATGCCCCATGCCAGGGACCCCAGGGCCTCCAACTCTCTGCCTCCAAGGAGCAAGCCATAAGCATCATAGACTCCACAGCCACTTCTCCAAAGAAATTTGTCTGTTCTGCTGATTCCTTTTCACACTCCTGCTCTCAGGAGATGATCTGGGGTTGTGTATCCTGCCTAAACAGCAACATTTGCCCATTGCCGTGTCTTCTTTTCCAAATCAGCCAGTGGAAGGGTGGTACATACAGCTGTTGAGTGATTCCTATAGCTTTCTAAGCAGACTCACTCCCACTGTGCTCCGTTTTGGATCTCTCAGTGTGAAGCAGAGGGCCCCATGACACCTGACATCTGAGATCCAGGTGCTCATACTCACTGCAGTCCAAAAGATTTTTACTGGCTTTTTCCTTACATTTCTGCTCAAGGAAAATCTGATTTTTTGACACAAAAACATGGATTATTCAGGAGAAATGATATCCACCACCAGCGGGCTATCAGCTTCCTAAAGTAAAAACTATGTGCCGAACGTACATACACTCACACAGCCTCTACCCCCTAGCTGAATGCAACAGCACATTTTTTTTTGTCTTTGAAATATCTAAAGGCAGAGAGGAAGCAGAGGGATATTTATTTTGTCTGCACTCAACTTGTGTCAAACATTTTCATGAGCAAGCGAGCCTAATTTTGCATTTCTCAGAGGCTGCTGGCTGCACAGCTAATCAGTCAGCCATCGTAAAACCTTCCCATTAAACCATGGCCATACATGAACCAAACACCTCTCTTTAGTTCTTGTGATTTTCCCAGCTAAAGTCTGGCCTGGAAGTCAGTCTTGCTCCTGGTTCGTGTTCCCTGAGCTTCTGTCCCAAGATATCTAGCTGAAGAGGCTGAAGAGGCTCAAAAAAGGCAAGAAGGAGGACCCAGGCAACTACAGGCCAGTGAGCCTCACCTCTGTCCCCGGAAAAGTGATGGAACGGCTCATACTGGCCGTTGTCTCCAAGCACATGGAGGACAAGAAGGTGCTCAAGAGTAGTCAGCATGGATTCACCAAGGGAAAATCTTGCCTGACTAACCTGATAGCCTTCTATGATGAAATGACCGGCTGGATAGACGAGGGGAGAGCGGTGGATGTCGTCTATCTCGACTTCACCAAGGCTTTTGACACCGTCCCTCACAACATCCTCCTGGGCAAGCTCCGGAAGTGTGGGATAGATGAGTGGACAGTGAGATGGATTAGGAACTGGCTGGATGGCAGGGCCCAGAGAGTGGTGATCAGCGGTGCAGAGTCTAGTTGGAGGCCTGTGGCTAGTGGGGTCCCCCAGGGGTCAGTCCTTGGTCCAGTCCTGTTCAATTTATTCATCAATGACCTGGATGAAGGCACAGAGTGCTCCCTCAGCAAGTTTGCTGATGATACCAAACTGGGAGGAGTAGCCGATACCCCAGAGGGCTGTGCTGCCATCCAGAGGGACCTGGACAGACTGGACAACTGGGCGGTGAAAAACCTCATGCAATTCAACAAGGCCAAGTGCAAGGTCCTGCACCTGGGGAGGAATAACCCCAGACACCAGTACAGGCTGGGGACCGAGCTTGTGGAGAGCAGCTCTGCGGAGAAAGACCTGGGTGTCATGGTGGACGACAAGTTGACCATGAGGCAGCAGTGTGCCCTCGTGGCCAAGAAGGCCAATGGGATCCTGGGCTGCATTAAGAAGAGCGTCTCCAGCAGGTCGAGGGAGGTGATCCTGCCCCTCTACTCAGCCCTGGTGAGGCCACATCTGGAGTACTGTGTCCAGTTCTGGGCTCCACAGGACAAGAGGGATGTGGAGCTGCTGGAGAGAGTCCAGCGCAGGGCTACAAGGATGATCAGGGGCCTGGAACATCTGCCCTATGAGGAAAGACTGAGAGAGCTGGGCCTGTTCAGCCTGGAGAAGAGAAGGCTGAGAGGGGATCTAATCAGTGTATATAAATACCTCAAGAGAGGGAGTGCAGAGGACGGGGATGGTCTCTTTTCAGTGGTGGCCACTGATAGGACTAGAGGAAATGGCCGGAAACTGAAACATCAAAAATTCCATAGGAACTTAAGGAAAAATTTCTTAACAGTGAGGGTGACAGAGCACTGGAACAGGCTGCCCAGAGAGGTTGTGGAGTCTCCTTCTCTGGAGATCTTCAAAACCCGCTTGGATGCAGTCCTGTGCCACGTGCTTTAGGTGTCCCTGCGTATGCAGGGGGGTTGGACTAGATGATCTCTAGAGGTCCCTTCCAACCCTAAGCATTCTATGATTCTATGATTCTATGATTAAGAGGCCAGACGCTGCTTCCTCCCACCATCCCTGTAAATTACCTCTATTATCAAGGTGGAGGAATACTCTCAGTCAGACAATGTCAAGGCCATACAAGGCCTCTGTTCCTTCTCTGTTGTTTTCAGGGACCTAATCCTCAAATTCTCTCTTTTCCTCTGAATTCCGGATTGATATAAAAGTTTGGTTAATGAGAGTCTGAGAATATTCTTGCTCTTCTCCTTTCTGATTCCATCCCAATAAGGGTCAAGATACTGTCACTGCCTTTCTAATCCTGCAGACAAAAAAAAAAAAAAAAAAAAAAAAAAAACACGTCTGCTTTTCTCTCTTATCCAAAGGACCTTTATTCAGTGCATTGACATATGTATTTATATATAAGCCCAAAAACGAAAGTGAGAGGATACTAATCGGAGTATATCTTTTTACAGAACTAAAATAAGTTTTAATTAAATATCCAGATATATTTATGGACACCTGGAACAACCAGAACGCTTAAAAAAAAAAAAAAGAAAAAGCCAATCCCAAAATCTGAAGTACATCTGATGAGCCTAGGCAGTAATGTCTGAAAATTAAGCCTATCTTTTCCAAGTCACATAACTAAAGCTGCTTTGTACTTCAGTCTGAAAAAAAAAAAAAAAAAAAAAAAAAAACTAAATAATTCATTCACTGGCTACTGTCCTGCAAAGTCATTTCCTTTCTTTGTTTTCCACACTTGAATTTTCATATCTTTTCCAACCTTTTGTGCACAGAATGAGTCAAGTTTGGCAATTTTGCCCAGAGTAGCCTTTTTTTTTCCATAGATACAGTCTTTATTATCCTCCCCAACTTCATCTAACACAGATTTCTCTCAGTGCTTTCATAAATTATTCTTTTAGGCAATTTTAAGACTGGCGACTAAAAGGGATTAAATGAGACAATTTGTGTTAAATTAAGAGGTACTGATGAACAACAATTTAAATTCTTAATGTAACTAACATTCACACATGCATACAAATACAATAGGCAGGAAAACACTTGCCTATCATTTTTGATTATCCGGTGTAGAAGTGAAATTCAGCATGTTTCATATAAGTCAGCCTGACAATTACGTCAGCACCCTTCTAAGAGTTCTTGTTTCCATTCAAACACCATGTGCCATAGAAAGTTCTGCACGTATGGTACATCTCTGTACAGACTGTCAGCAGAGACAGCTGAGGTTAACTTTTTAACTAGTTATCCTGTAGGACCCTTCTGTTCCTAATGCTATTATCATTTCTTTCTCAATATGCTAATTGAAAAGGAAAAAATCCAATAGTAGGCCCCACATGTTTTGGAAAGAACTCTTTTCTGATTAGCTCTACAAGAAAAATAACTGGAAATAAAGTGATTTTGTTGATTAGATCTGTGATAGTCCTGATCAGGGGAGAACTAGAGGATGAGCAAATGAAAATATGAATTTTCATACAGAATACAATACAGAAGAAAGCTTCTCTTTTCAGGGAGATACATTTTTAATGTGGACCAAAGAAGATAGTGACAGAGAAAGAAACAATCTGTTCATGTCAAAACAGAGAGACTTTGTGACTGTGCAGATGAAAAGTCAAGGAAAGAAAACGAAAGACTAAAATAAAAATCTTTATCTATTACTTCATTGTTTGTATCACTCAAAAAGTAAAGCAAGCTGATTTTGAATTTTTGGGGTGTCATTCCTTTTCCATTTCCAGAGTCAAGTTATATACCAATTCTCCTCTGTTGAGAAGGAAAAGTCCCTGTTTATTAGAGCTGCAATTTCTCTGACTTTACTTCTCTTGATGTTTCTCCTAGCCCAATGTGTTAATATAGTCCAGTTGGAAGATACCACTGTCTTTCCTGTTCCAGTTCCCCCTTCTTTATCTGTAGCTGCCGTTTATGTTTACATTGTAAATGATAACCCATTTGATTTGCCATCGTGAGGACTGGAGAGGAAATCCTGAGTTTACTCAAGCCGGTGGGAATTTTGTCTCTGGTTCCAGCTGGGCCTAGAGTTTAACTTGACAGCTTTTATTCCCATTTAACTTGGGACTCAAGTGCAAACTAGGCTGTTTGCAGTCCTTGGCCTGTTCCCAACGAGGTGGACACTTATCTTCTCCAATTAATATGACAGCTGCAGCCTTAGCAGACAGAAGACCGAACACTTCCTGAGAGCATCTGTCTATTCAGGACAAACCTGATGCATACTCGAAGAGTATTTGCAATGCTTTTTTTACTCTGTCTGCTTAGTATATAAAATTTTCATTATCATGAACCCAGCAAGTTTCTCAAATACTGACATACTGACTAAATTTAATTTTTGTTCTTTTTTTTCAGGAATGCAAAATTTACCCAGTAAGAGAATCTCTGATAATTAATCCACTGCTGGGAGTCATTGACCTTGTGTCCTCTGGGAAGAAGTTCAGCTTTCCTACACAGTAAAATCTTCATATCTTAGGAAAAACAGGATTCGAAGAACTTCAGTACAAATTTGATCTTTTGATTTTGTATGTTTTGATTCCATGCTTGGGAATAGTGTAACATTTGATATTACATCCTGTTAATGCAACAGTTTTCTTGTGGAAATACAGGAGCTCATGCTTAGCTTCAAATGCAATATATTCATGGAAAGCAAACTCATCTGTGATATATCTCAGTGCATCTGTTGTCTCCACTTGACTCTCTGTTCCTTATATTTATAAATACGACATGATCTATTCAGTACTCAGTCTAAGACTATTTTTGCCATCTACTGGATACCTGTAAGAGAAGAAAAAGAAAAGAATCTTGAAAAAAAAGGAAACATTTCCATTTTCAAAGGCTTGAACCAAACTGTTATAGGCCATAGAGAGACAATTTTTTTTTAGAATAAGATTTCTCTTCTAAACTTTTGATTCTCATTCATTGCCCCATGAGAAACTACTGGATTTGAAAATCTGTCAGGACGAATAAAGATATATGAAACCATGCTGAATAATCACCACACTTGCAGACCCTGCAAGTGGAAACACTTTGAGAGCTATTCATCTGAATAAATATAGATGCACAACGTATAGACAGATATCTGCTTTTGAAGCAGACATCTAGTCTATTTTCTTGTCTACAGAAAAATAAGCGCATTTTGCATAGGATTCACCTCTTCCTAAAGCAGAAAACAGATTAGCAGAAAATCAGATTAAAGTAGAAAGCAGAAACTAGAGTAGATTAGTTGGGCCCATTACTGCTCATTCCTCTCCAGAGGAATGACTTTAGACAGCTAGCTCAGAGGTAGATTTTTATTTTGTAAATGTCTAAAGCCACATGAGATGAATCCAATTGTAGATAACAAAGAAAGCAGTAAAGTCCAGAAAATGGCAGAAGTGCTCACAATTTAAGATTAGTTTAACTAGGGGATACATTTGCCTTTTGGGGTGGTCCAGCCTTTTTTTGAAACATACAGATAGTATTGCAAGAATCATAAATACACACCCCTTCCTAAAGCTGTTTTCTCCTCACAGCTAAGTTATACAGGTAAACTTCAGAGTCTGGGGAAAATATTATTGCTCTGAAGTCTCAAAGACAGTGTTTCAGTTTTGGGAACTCTGACATTCTGCTGCTGTAATTAGATTGCCAGAAGAGCTGTCTACTGATAGCTCCAAGAAAATGTCCAGAGCCAATTAGGCCAAACTGAGACCCAGGACAAGCATGTGTAATCTCTTTGGAGAGGCAAATCTATCTGAAGTTGTCCCAGTTGCACTAAAGAAGAAAAAAATGTTCCCAGACCAAAACACAGTGGAATGGCCTGAAGAGCCCACCTCATGTTTGCCTCTGATAGTTTTAAATATGCATGTCATTGATTAACATAAGAAATGCTCAGTGCCATGTGGCTAGATGGAGTTTGGAGTCAGGGCCATTGTGACTGGACCTTTGAACAACTGAAAAGGAAAAATCCCTTAAAAGGGGGAATATACTGCTAAAATTACTGACAGTCCACAGCAAGTGCGACCCAGTCTTTCCCAAAATCTTCACTGGAACTTAATGGTTGACAATCACATTAAACAACTGGTGCTGGCTAGCTCTGTATGTGGTCATGCAAGTCAGCTTTCAGCATGCAGCTGCAGCGCTTGCATCCAGAAAAGTATCAGTGAGTTGTGGGGCTGCAGGGTTGTGTGATGTCCCCACCCTGGCCAGGCCCACCCCACAACCTCCAGGAGGTGACCAGTGGCAAGGCCAGGGATAGGGACCAGGGCTGTCAATAGCCTGGCCATGGCAAGTGCCACCACAGATCCTGGACCCCACTAGGAAGTCAAGGGTACAAAACCTAGGAAGTCAAGGGTACAAGGTCAGGCACAGCTTCAGCCAAAGGGGTCATTTCAAAAACAGTCATCAAAAATGTTCACTCTTCTTTAGAATGCACCTGCATCAACTTTTTATTTTCAGCCTAAGTCTTGACTTGATGGATCAGAGGACTGTGACCTTCAGCAGATCCTAATAAGGATCACATAACCATAATTCAATGGTTTGCCTGAGAAACAGGCATGCAAAAGGTCCTCTCACCCATGAGAGTACTGCAATGGATTTATTCTCTCACATGAGAGGATGAACTGCTCTAGACCACAGAGATAGACGTAGATGGACAAAATCTTCCAGCTCACAAAGCCAGATTAAGATTTGGGTATGACATTTCCTACTATTTTTTGTTTCACCAAGGACAGTGCTGATGAGATTCTCAGCTGGCAGGAGTTCCCAGAACTCTTGTGATCTAAATAAAAAATGTCTTTGGCTAGCCCCCAATAATGTGGTAAAGAGTGTGGCTGAGTCACTGGTGATGAAACTTCTTCCGGTGGAAAGGTGGTGTTTTTTGGTGTTTTCAGAGGTTTAGGTTGGATTTTTTTTTTTAAGTTATGTACTACAGAATCTGCTCTACAGTAAAGTCTGTTTAGTTTTATATTTTCTTCTAGGCCCTAAAAAGAGTGTCTAATTACATTATTTTTATTCTGTGTGAAATTATTTTCTTTGTTGGTATTTGTTTTTACATAGTCTTGCAGAGTTTGGCTTGGACTGTATTTACTGAAGATGTCAAACTTGGCCAAGTTTCAACTACCAGAATATTATCATATTCCACAATTGACTGACAACTATGGTCCTGAGACTAGAAATAGTGATTTATTTCAGTTTTCATGCAGAAAGGATGACTTTTACTCTGTTAGGTATTCATCTCAGCAGTAGTTAGCATCTTAAGATTTTCAGCCCTATAGCAGAGCACTTCTTAAGTATAGAGAGGTCTTTCAACCTGATTTCTGTTTAGTTTCTGCAGTACTTTAGTAAGAACAGCCTTCCCTACTCCTGGTGTAGTCAGATACCTCTGTCGTGTCTGAGGGTGCAGAACGAATGGACGCATTTCCTAAACCATCTTCCAGGTTGCACCAGCCAGCAGCACTGCCAGCTAGGGCCTGTCCTCAGCAGTTAGAAAGTAGTTGTGCAGTATTTTATGGTACCTGAACTGCTATTTGTGAGAGAGACCACTCTACCCATTATTTTATTGTGTGGTGAAGAATTATTTATTTAGTAAATTACTAAAGTGTCTCATATCAGAATACCAAAGGGCTACTTCACTCATCCATAATAACTCATCTCAGATGAAAAAAGTTCAAATACAAAACAGTAACCAAAAATGTAGATTATAGCTATATGGTACCACACAATAAATGTAATATGAAAACTATGCTCTGCTCAGACTATGTTAGTTACAAATCTGTTAGTTGCCATTACAAAACCAATAGGCTTTACTTCTTTAAACTTTAATTTAGGAAATGATAGGATGAAGCTTTATTCCTTAATGTTTGTAAAATATGAATTTAAAGAAGGATTTTTATTATCATCTGTGTGCAAATATTGATAGTTACTACTTTGTTCTAGATCTCTGACATGGTATTTAACAGTATTTGAGACATTGAGCTTCACCTCAGCAAAACCAAGACCCCATTGATTTCAATGGAGCTTCTTGGACTCCAGGTTTATTCACTAGTGCTGAACTGCAGCATTCAAAGAGTTACAAAACTCCAAAGAGTTTTATCCACACAATCAAGTCAACAAAGAATAGCTGTTGGGTCAACTTTGTGAGAATGGCAGTGAAACAATTGTTGCTGGAACATAAGGCCGCCTTCTCCAGCTACCTCTCTGTATCGGAAAAGTCAAATACAAGTTAACACAAAATAAAATGCATTAAAATAAGAGTGAAGAGGAGTTAGACATTTTTAGAAAGCAGGGGAAGATCTTGTGCTCAAAAGGATTAAAGAGAAAAAAAAGGACTGGCTAAAAACGCCCAAAGAAAACTGGTAGCAATAAATTTTAGTTGAATTATGATACATTTTGAAGATGCAGAAAATGTTGTAAGTTGCTGTAACTCAGATTTTGTAAGGTGCAAATGAATCTGAAATCTTGAGTGTATTAGCCTTAGATTTACTTGGGGAAATACATAAGCACATCAGTTCTAAGTTTAAAACATATTCACCGCATTTCAACTCTGCGTTGTAAATCATGGCTATATTTTTAACAGCGATTAGTGATATTGGATGTTAAATCTGATTTTCCAAAGCATGGTGTGTGTAGATATTCAGATCCAGTGAATTTGAAAATATTTTCTTCACAGCATCTCTAATCTCATATTTGAAATCACCATAATATCTTCTGCCATTTGAAAAACTACAGTCGCCTTAGTTGATTCCATAATCTAGCATTTTGCACACATTTCATATCTTTAAATTCTCCTTCAAATCCCCATAGCACTCTTGCATTACACATGTAGGGTAGCAACTGCTACTGCAATACAATCTGTGAAGATCTAACTGCCTCAAAGTTACTCTAGCAGCATAGTTTGATTTAAAATTATCATTATGTTTTAGATATCCCTCAGTGCACTGACTTTATGATCTTGTTACAGTCTCAGGTGAGGAACCTTTAAGCTAGTAGGAGTTTGTGGTGGTTGTGACTACAGAAGTGTTTAGGATGCATATATTACTCTTTTAGAGGGACACTTACACCATCTGGCATCTATATATAGAGATACTCAGGGTATTCAGGACTACAGAGAGGGGTGGAGTAGATCAAGCCAACTTGAGCTCAGCTTCTCTTTGTGTTCAAATAACTGTCAAAGTCAACAGACCACCAATCAAGCCAGTTTAAAAAAGGAAGACTCTTCAAGGTACCTGGTGTTTCTGAAACGGGTTAAGAAATGTCTATTTTTTCATATCTAATTTTCTGACTGTTTTACTGAGGACAGTAAGTAATTCCATGAGTTTCTTTTCTTCTCTTTTTTATTGTTCTCATGGAATCTCAACTGAAAGAAGGTGATGCTTTATGTAGATGTTTTATGTAAATATGACTCAAATTACAATACTGCAGAAAGGTTTATAAAAGTATATATATATTGCCAAACAGAGAAAAGCTTTTCATAGGAACCAAAAGGATCTAGGCACCATGGGGCTACTAAAATGCAGCATAAGTAGGGGACTTGAGTCTTTTAAGTTCCTCATCATACATCTGTAGTTACAGCTTACTGGAAACCTATTTTAGCACAAAGATTAAAGGTCCTGCAATCTTGCTTTGCATCCTTCAACTCTGTCATTCAGATCTTACTCCTTCCGCTTTGGTCTGGTGCCATATCTGTGCCTTTGTTTCCTACATTTCCTCTGTTATGCTTTGGCATTATTTTAAATTCAGGGAGTTGAACAGCAGCATCATGTGCCCAAGCCTGATCTCATGAAAGTGGGTGGTCTCTCCACAGCTGACCTTTAAGGAACCACTTGGTTCTGACTCCATTTCACATTGTTTCTCTAGTGCGAAAAAAAAGAGGTATTTTTATCATTGTTTCTCTCAGAGAGTATAACAAGCAATCATTTTGGGCCACAGACTTTGTATTTATGACTATAACTCAGACTTTAGCTGCATCCAAGCAACACCACAGTTTTAAATAGTGTTGTTTTGCTGTGCTGGATTTCACCACCTTTCTAAATAATTCCTTCCTCCACTTACTTTTCCCTTATAGTCAGTAATTCTTTTTTTACCTTGGACTCTAGTTTTGGTCCCTTTTTAAAGAATCTAAACACTATGGACAAAAAAAAATCCTTAAAAATGCTTCTTTAAAGTATATTTTTCCTTTGTCATGAAATATTTCTTTTCAGAGTTGTAAGATGGTACAGATATCTAATTTTAAATTTGAAGATAAATTTAAAAATAAAATATAACAAAGAAGGAAACTGATCTGGTCCAGACACTGACATAAAAAATATTTTCTTCAGTTTTCAAAATCAGATTTCATGTTTTTTGTTACCTATGCTTTACAATTTAACTTCTTTCTTCCTTCACTTCCAAGTAAATCTCTGTCACTTCTTTCTCTTCTGTAAATATACCTTTCTCCTCTCTCTACCATGTAAAATCTCTGACTCATATATACTCCTTCTTTTCCTCAGATTGAGTCATCTTATGCATCCCTCTCATCTCCCTGTTCATGTATTTCATGTTCATGTATTTCCTGTTCGTGTATTTCTCCCTGAAGAAAAACTTCTTCAAATATATTGACAGCAAAAAGAAGATCAGGGAAAATATGATCCGCTGGTGAACTGGGTGGGTGCCCTGGTTACGAATAACACAGAAAAAGCAGAGCTGCTGAATGCCTTCTTTGCTTTGGTGTTTCCCAAGGGCAGCCCTTTAGAGTCTCAGGCCCTAGGAACAAGAGAAGAAGCCTGGAGAGAGGAAGACTCACCCTGGGCAGAGGAGGATTGGGTCAGAAAGCACCTAAGGAACCTCGATATCCACAAATCCATGGGCCCTGATGGGATGCACCCCAGAGTGCTGCGGGAGCTGGCAGAGGTCATAGCTAAGCTGCTCTCCATTATCTTTGAAAGATCTGGAGAATGGGGGAGGTGCTGGAGGACTGGAAGAAGGCCAATGTCACACCAGTCTTCAAAAAAGGAAGAAGGAAGACCCAGGCAACTACAGGCCAGTCAGCCTCACCTCCATCCCCGGAAAAGTGATGGAACGGCTCATACTGGCTCTTGTCTCTGGGGTCATGGAGGGCAAGAAGGTGCTCAAGAATAGTAAGCATGGATTCACCAAGGGGAAATCATGCTTGACGAACCTGAGAGCCTTCCACGATGGAATGACCAGCTGGATAGAAGAGGGGAGAGCGGTGGATGTCGTCTATCTCGACTTCACCAAGGCTTTTGACACCATCCCTCACAACATCCTCCTGCGCAAGCTCTGGAAGTGTGGGATAGATGAGTGCACAGTGAGGTGGATTAGCAACTGGCTGGATGGCAGAGCCCAGAGAGTGGTGATCAGCGGTGCAGAGTCTAGTTGGAGGCCTGTAGCTAGCGGGGTCCCCCAGGGGTCAGTCCTTGGTCCAGTCCAGTTCAATTTATTCATCAGTGACCTGGATGAAGGCACAGAGTGCTCCCTCAGCAAGTTTGCTGATGATACCAAACTGGGAGGAGTAGCTGATACCCCAGAGGGCTGCGCTGCCATCCAGAGGGACCTGGACAGACTGGACAACTGGGCGGTGAAAAACCTCATGAAATTCAACAAGGCCAAGTGCAAGGTTCTGCACCTGGGGAGGAATAACCCCAGACACCAGTACATGCTGGAGACCAACCTTCTGGAGAGCAGCTCTGCAGAGAAGGACCTGGGTGTCATGGTGGACAACAAGTTGACCAGGAGGCAGCAGTGTGTCCTTGTGGTCAAGAAGGCCAATGGGATCCTTGGATGCATTAAGAAGAGCATCTCCGGCAGGTCGAGGGAGGTGATCCTGCCCCTCTACTCAGCCCTGGTGAGGCCACATCTGGAGTATTGTGTCCAGTTCTGGGCTCCACAGTACAAGAGGGATGTGGAGCTGCTGGAGAGAGTCCAGCGCAGGGCTACAAGGATGATCAGGGGCCTGGAACATCTGCCCTATGAGGAGAGACTGAGAGAGCTGGGTCTGTTCAGCTTGGAGAAGATCAGCTTGGGCATCTAATCAGTGTAGATAAGTACCTCAAGGGAGGCAGTGAGGAGGATGGTGCTGGCCTCTTTTCAGTGGTGGCCACTGACAGATCTAGAGGAAATGGCAGAAACTAAAGCAACAAAAGTTCCACAGGAACTTAAGGAAAAATTTCTTAACAATGAGGGTGACAGAGCACTGGAACAGGTTGCCAAGAGAGGTTGTGGAATCTCCTTCTCTGGAGATCTTCAAAACCCGCCTGGACGCAGTCCTGTGCCACGTGCTCTAGGTGACCCTGCGTGTGCAGGGGGCTTGGACTAGATGATCTCTAGAGGTCCCTTCCAACCTTAGGCATTCTGTGATTCTATGATTTCTTAGCAGTTTTTCAGCAGTTTTGGTCATCTTTTGCTAGTGACAAGATGATAGAAAATCAGAAGCAAAACTTAACAAAGCACATTTACCATCAGAAAGCATATGGCATCAGAAAGCCACAGGCATCTAAACAAACCCTACATTAATATCAAGTATGAGATGACATTAAACATATGCTCACCCGGCTGATGTGCTTGGCAAAATTATAAAATAGAATGGACAAATCCCACCACAGTAAGCTATATTACATTGCAGACTTTAGTGTATATCAAAGAAATCCTACTACCCAGACCAGTTTTCACATCAGCAAAGTGTAATTTGTTGCTTTCAATGGTATTTGGATTAGGGCTAGATTTGTTCCAATTTTATCTCTGAGTAGGAGATCTTACACTTCCTATGTATTTTTCTACATATTTATTTTTTATTTACAGATGTATATATGCAAATATATGTATCTTTAAATATGCATATGTATATATTACTCTACTATTTAATATTCTTTGATTCTGTGTTTCCATATTTCTGTAATTAAAAAAAAAGTTTAGAAACTGTAATGAAAACAACAGA
The DNA here is from genome assembly GCF_059628265.1 of Tinamus guttatus. Taxonomy (NCBI): domain Eukaryota; kingdom Metazoa; phylum Chordata; class Aves; order Tinamiformes; family Tinamidae; genus Tinamus; species Tinamus guttatus. Next base: position 146,757 of record NW_028289200.1, on the reverse strand, counting down.
ACTCAATTCACTTGCTGGATCCACCATCAGTGCTCCATATAGTTTATCAAGAAGTCAGGCTCTCCTGACAAAAGACATCAGAAAGCAGAGAACTGTGGCTGACATCCTTCAAGAGAATATATCAGAACATGGTAAAATTAGTGGCATGTCATCATCCAAGCAAGCAATTTTTCTGTTGTGGTTTTCAGCACACATTGTGCAATAATAGCACACAAAGACAATACATGTCTTTGTTTCAAACACACAAGCATCCATCCACTTACAACATCAGCATATGGGGGCTTCTTTTTTTCTTTTGGGTCAGTGTTACACTGCTACATGATTTAGTTCCTATATAAATACATATATATGAAATATTATATTTTAATTATATGTCACACATTGCATGCATATGTAAGAAGAATATGTCTCATGACTAAGTCCTGGAGGCCTCCAGCTTTTCAGTATGTTTTTGTGAGCAGAATGTCACAAGGAAGAATAGAAAAAAAATAGATATAAACCTAGTCTTGTTCCTATTTTGAATGGGATAAAGCCTGCTTGCCACCCAAGACCGTGCTAAGATCTTCACTGTGGTATTTTGACCCACTCTTTTAATGAGTCTAATTTAATACAACATATTACACTATGTGAGAGCTCAAGGCAGGTGAGAGAGATGCAGTGACCACATGAGCAGGGAGGTGCAGGGTCAGGAAAGGAAGAGTAACATCATCTATCCAGTGCCTGTGAGAACAACTCTGTCCCAACCTGTGGCGCATCAATATACGCACTAATACTAGACTTCACTAGGAAAAATCCAGCATACATATATACAGGGCAATTTGCGTATGTTTTTCTTCTGTTCTTGGTAGACCAAATCAAAAAGAAAATTATATTGAAAAAGAAAATTAAATTAAAAAGAAAGCTGCAAACTTGATTTACACTGGATACCATGAACAGAATCAATATTCTATTGCCTGGTATACTGAGCTTTTCCAGTCTTCTTTCCAAGAGGCTGCACTATAGGTTTTGTTGAGTTTTATAAATATCTTACATGATAACAACAGAGAAACTCTGGAATTCAGTTATAGTCAATAGGTGTCATTTTGGTCTCCCTCTAATTGCTTCTGCCAACATACTCGAATATAACATCCATAGAAATTATATGGAATATGCGAAGTATTACATATATTTTTTCCACAACCATTAATTTTTGTATGCTAAATTGTACACTTTGGCAGAATCTTCAAGTATGTACAGTTTAAAGATTGTGCTATAATATAATATTGCAACATGAAATGGAAGTATTTGGAACATGGATCAGACAAATATAGCCATGGTTTAAAATAGGTAGTTCCACATTTAAATATAATACACATTATTATATATACAAAACTAGCCATAGTAAAGTTAACAAAAGAATTCTTTATCCTCCTTATATGTACACAAGCACATATCCCCTACAATTTCCATAAAGTAGTATTATATATATACTTGCATTTAGTGGCAGTGGGATTTACAACTTTTTTTTTAATGACTTCACTGAATCAGAACCTCATTCCGCATATGTAGAATTGGTAGATTTTCTCCTCTAGAACAAAGACAATATATGAATAAAAGTATTTTTGAACAGTATTGCTTTTAGCTGGAAAGATCAAATCTATAAATTGATATTTTCATGACTTACTTGTGTTTGGCAGAAGGAAAGAGGAGAAAAAGTGAAATAGAAAACATTTTGTTTCCTATATTTCCACAGTCTGTGAAAATCATTCTTGATAAAATATTTCAGTTTCCGTTTCAAAAAGTTTCAGAATGCTGGCTTTCACTCTAAATAGAGAAATCTTCCCCATGTTGAATTTCACATTTTCACATTTTTGCTTAGAGATTATCACTGAATTATTCTGCATGAAACAGAAATTAAGACTTCATTCTGATATCTAATTTCATCCTGTCTTTTCACACTGCAATTCTCTCAGCAATATTTTTATTAGAGAGGTGATGCATCTGAACCTTTTACAATATTCCAAGTATCTGACACTGTTAAACTCTTTAAGTGGACAGGAGGGTCCTGGAGTATTCCATGGGGAAAAGCTCTCCCTCTCTTTCCTATAGTCACTGCTGGCAGGTGATGGGATGCTTCTGCAGACTGGGATTTATCCCAGGGGTTGCACATTGCATAGGGAGCATGAGGGACCCTGGACCCTCATTTTCCCTTCCCCATGTCCTTTTGAAGCTCAGGTTCCCTGTCCCATGGAACCCTAACTCTGTACCACCTCCTGCCCCATCCATTGGTGCTGTGAAGATGTCTAACAAACAACTTTAGCAGCATTTGCTACCTGAGTACTGCTATTACTGTGGTATCAATACATGCCAAATGACACTCCTCATTACCATGACTGTACACACGCAAAACTGGAATATTGCAGTCAATTAGAATTGAAATATTAGCTGATATAGAAGGTGAAAATGTTTTTATATATCTGTATATTTATTTATTACTTCATGGAACTTTCAGAAGTGCATATACCTTGGAAAGTCGTAATTCTGGAATAATACATAGCATTAGTATCATAGAAGATATTTTTTGAGATTATACGTTTATTAGTACATATGTATAAGGAAGGCATGTCTATATTTGATATACATACAACCTATTGAGAGCTAATTAGGTGCTTATTATAATGACACATATAGACCCAGATATATAGGTAGACAAATAAAAAGGAAAGAAACAAAATCCTGCAGCTCCACATGTTTTTCAGAGTAGGAAAAGATTTTTGTTCAGATTCCAATATTTCTTGTGGAAATACTTTGCAAGAGAGGCATGTTTTCCATTAACCTAAATACTGTTAATCCCAATAGAAAATACACTGTTAAGAAAATGACTTCAACATACACAGTTCAAAAACACTGTGCTACATATCTGCTTATGCACCTGTATGTAGTAATCTGCAAATATTATAATACTAGCTTAATTACTTTTCAAAATTATTTGGTTGTTCTCAAAAGCTCAGGTTCATGTTCATGTTCATATTAATCCACAGATGATATATCTATCTCAGATTCACATGACAAGCTTGATCCATAGCATATAAAAGTGAATGCAAGTTCATTGATGTCAAAGGATTTCAGATCACAACCTAAAATAAAGTATTAGAGTATTGTCTTGAAAATGTCATTTGTGAGTCCTTCATTCGGTGTCTTGTCTCTTTCTCTCCCTTTCTCTCTTTCAATAAGTTTCTCTCTCTCTGCCTTTCTTTTCATTCTTCCCTGCTTGCTTCTTCAAATCAACTGAACAACTAGACACAGAAAATTCAGTGACACTTTCATGTAAACCTTTCTCAGCCAAAATAGGAGTCAGTGCATCTGTGAATCTCGAAACGGTATGTGGGGCTGAGAAATACAAGCTTGGCAGCAAAGATATCTTCTACCTCCTTCCTAAAGCATGACTCAGAGGTATTTTGGCCTATGTAATTACAAAGTTGTTGCTTGTAGTTTCTTGTAGTTTTCTGTGGTACTGTCAATTCTACCATGTTGCCATTGTGCAGTAGCATCTCATTGTTTTCTATTGTCCCAGGCACCTTTCTTCACATTTCTGTTCTTCCTATAAGAAAACAGACATATGTATCCTCTCTTCAGAAATGTGTGGCTTGCTATTTATGTATATCTTGTGCTGTTTGCCTTAGCTACAGCCAGCAAAAGGAAGATGTGAACCTCAGATGACCGTGACTCCATTATAAAAAAAAAAAAAAAAAAAGGATTTTTTCCAACTCAGACCTTACTAAAGCCTTTGGTTTTTGTTTTGGGGGTTTTGCTCTACCATGGTTGTTTTATTACTGATGTGGAGGCAGTTTTGCATCTAAACCAAGGAGACCTTATTTTGAATTTGGTGACCCACAGGACATAGCATCACTGGGTAAGACCCAACTGAGATAAACTGAGATATAGTTTATCTGAGGTATCTAGAGAACTTCTATTTTCAACACGTACAGAAGAGTCCTGTGATTATGGAGATAATCCTATTATGGAGATATCTGATATAGAGACTCTGTTATGAAGATCCCCTTTTGACATACCCATGCACACACACTCACTCTGCCCACAAAGCATCTGATTACAAGTTGAACTAGTCTACAATGGACACTCATAGCAGTCCTGATGCTGCTTTTCCCAGTGCACTTTTACTGAATCTTCATTTGACATATGCCCTCGCAGAGTTTCTGACACTGAGCAAGACAGAAGGGGAGAGTTCAACCTAAAGGATTTCTGGTATGAAGCAGGGATACCAAAAGAGATAAAATGGGTGACAAAACCGTGGGAGAGCAAGCTAACAATTTTATGAGAAATCATTCAAAATGCTTCCAGCTAATCTTAGCCAAATATCAAAAACAGGTAAGTCTGCCAGGCCAGCACAGCCTAGCAGCAAGAAAGGAATGGAGAAATTAAATTCCTTCTCTAAACAGAGCACACGGTTAGAGAAAAGATTTAGCAAAGACAATGCTCTGGCCAACTCCTGCCAAGACATATTGCTGGGGAGAGCAAAGCCCAGTAATCAAGTCTGTTCCACTGTGGGATGGAAAGAACAAATGTTCATCTAGTTCTAATCTCAGGGAAAGTTCACTTTCCCTGAGGGCACAGTTTAGCTTATTAAGCAACTTTTTCTTAGCACAAATAGTCAGCAGTTTGGGACTTAGCACCATTAGCCTGATCGAGACAGCTGGCAAATATCACCTGTCACCTGAGTGCATAGAGTCTGATATTGTGCCATTATACCTCTCCTGTGCACCTGGGATTCTGATACATTTTCTTTTCATCTGGAGACAGAATTAAATGTTATTAAAAAAAAATCAGCTCACTACTAAAGCTGTCAAAATCTTCCCCAGAAGAATAAGATGTTTTATGACAATGCAAGGTGTCCTAGTGTTTCTGCTGTTTTATCCTGTTAAGAATTTTTTATTCTTCTCACGGAATTTCAATAGTTGGGGGATGTTTCCCATCTTTTGTAAAAATAAAAAAATACATTAAATTCACTTTATTAGTCAAGCAATGTTAGAATTCAGTAGAGATTTATATAGCCAAACAGTAAATGTGTGCTACAGTCACATCTATAAGTCCTTACACCATAAGAAACAACACTGAAAGAGGCAAAACTATTTCTGTAACAGGCGAAAAGGACAGTGGTATCATGTGTAGATAAGATATTGTTCAGACACCTGTATTGTGTTTCTAGTGCTTTCCAGGTCCAGGTGGGTATGGGTTTACGGTTGGACTTGATGCTCTTGAAGTTTTTTTGCAACCATAATGACTCAATGATCAGCGCAGATGATGCATGGTGCAGTGCTGCTCCAGGTCTGCCCCAGAAACGATACCGATGCCTCCTTACTCAACCTAAGCTTTTTCAGATCCCTGAGCATGGTGCAGACGTATGATCAGGCATCACACCAAACTCATTAGGCAGACTGAGTGTGCTGAGATTGAATGAAAGTGCCCTGCTGAATGTTAGAGGGGTCTGTCACCTGCATTTAGGTATTGCTCTCCCCAGCACTCCTGTTCTAACAGTGCAGTGCAAATACACCTAGGTGATCTCACTGAAAAACAGGCTCTCAACTTGGAAAGTTAGAAAATTCTTTCATTTTATGTTTATGCTAAAGAAAGTTCCTCTTATTCAACAGCAGGCAAGTTGATCACTGTTAGACCTTCAAGCTCCCATCAGCATGAATCCACATTTTTAGGTCCAGATTAACAATCTGCAGGCAAAGAATAATATTTTGTACTTCTGTGTTCATCTTACAACTGATAAAATTACACTTCTTGGCATTTAAAAAGTCTTCTTGCATATTTCTAGTGAAAATGCACAGAGCACTAAAAAATATCAGTCATATGTGGTACTTGTTCATGCAGGATGTGCAGTTACAAAAACATTTTAAATAGCTATGGAACAATAATATACTTTTGAACACATGAATTGATACACTGCCTTTTCTATCCTATTTCAGAGGCTTAACTGTCTGACAATACTCTATATTTAAATGGCATTCAATACCTGAACTGCTGTGTTTCAAAACTCACCTGTTTAGCTTTTCAGTAACTGCCACTTTGAAGACACAAACATTCTCTTGAACACCTTTTGTGATGAATTAAGATCCAGCCTTGGTTCACATATTGTACCTGGAGAGCATTTATATTTTTTCAATGCTGGGAAAGATACTCCTTGATGGAAATAAAATTGTTCGATTTCCACATTGGCACTACAATAGGAGAAAAAAAGAAAGGATGTTGTGGCTACAAAACAGTGAAGTCTAAGTTTTCTAAAGGTGTTACCATCCTCTGAGTTGCTCTTACATGCTTTGAGGCATCTTCTATCAAATACGCTAAGCGCCTAGAAAGTCGGTACCCCTAATTCAAACCACATGTTGCAACTCCGAGCTGCTCTGATGATCTCATCTCTCAAGCATCATGTGCCGCTGTGCATTGTGCAATCCTCCCCTTCATTCTCAGCCCTGGCTTGTTTAATAAAAGAGCTCATTTGAACTGTGTTTTTCCACAATACATAGGAGTATGAATATTAATTTCTTACTTTCTGTACCGATAATTGAATTTCACTTCAGAAATAATATTTCCAGAGGTGCTTCCAAAAGACAAGTTTAAAACATGTGGTGCATTAATTATAATAAATTGAATTCTCTACGTGTATTGAGTATAACACCCTGTAATTTTTGTTAATTTATTCTCCATAATTACGTCTAATTGCATCTATTACTTATGCAAACCTCCCAAGGCCTAGCACATAAATAACTCTTATAGACTTCCAGAGAAGCTCCTCATACCCTACAGTAGGAAGAGAATATTTATATTGCACTGGAGATGTAGCTTCATAAACTCAATAGTGTTTGGCCTTCTCTAGTATAAAACCAAGAAACTCACCTACATCTCTGAAGAATGAAAGAACCAGAAAATATGACTAAATACTTTCAAGGTAGTGCTTCATGCTTTGTCTCATGCTTAGGAGGAATATGAAACTTCAAAACTGAGAATGTGTGAAAATACATGAAGAACAATCTCAGTGTTTCTCTTCAAATCCTTTCCTAACACTCTTCTTTGCCATTTCCACAAAATGATAGAATAAATTAGCCTGATGTGGTGCTGATTCTGCTGTCTATCATGTTAAAAAACATCCTCTTAATCCATTTTATATATTCCCAGGCTTTTTCTCTCTGTGTCTCCCTCCCTTTTCAGAAAATTTTATTTGTTGACCAACACTGGACAATGAAGCACTACAGAGGTGTAAAAGTACTTGTGTTGGCACATGTGACAGAACAGGAATAACTTAATATGTATGTGTAGCTACAGCCTGAAGCCAAGTTCTTCTTTTTCTTACTCATTTTTGGTGCCATCTCATTCCACTCATATGTCTATTGATTACAATAGTGGAAGATTCTAAATCTGTTTTCAACAGAATATAGAATTTATCTGAGAATGATAAAATACGGATTATCTATTATTTCTATAAATATATGCATTTATATGGTATATGTATGTGTATTACCTACTTAATCATTTTGCTGAAGTCTTCCATCACTTCTCTCTATCTCTATTCCATCTTCTAATCAGTTGCTTCCAGAGATAGAAATTATGTCTTTGATCAGAAAGGGCCACATACATTGCTTGCACTTTGGCAGTCACAGTAAGGAATATGCATATACAATTAGAATTCTTATTGTGAACAAGAAATCACTTAGTTTTCATAGCAATAGGTATATATTTCCACATGCAGACAATAAATTATGATGAATGCAGGGGAGGAGCGAACGACAAATCTTGACTTCACATTTCCTGAACAGTTGGCAATTAGTTTTTGAATTTTATTATTTGAGTGGGCAATCTCTTCTTAGTAATAATTCTCTTTTGATTAAATCTTCTCTCTGGTGATTAGATCTGTATGCACTATGCTGGATACAAATTTCAAAGACAGATGTCCCTTTTCTTTCACCCACTGTGAAATTCATCCATATGTAGAAGGCCAGTCTGACGCCAGTTCACCATTTAAGAGGCACTGGATTTTGCAAAACAGAGTTAAAGTGCATTTAATTAGTGCCTTGGGCTACTCTGGCTCCAAGGGGGGAATTTCACCCATAAATCTTTATGTATCTTGTTCCACTGATAAATTAATAATGAACCTGATTTTTTTAATACAAGGAACAGGTAATAGTTAGACTGCTGAGTGAAACTTTTTCAGCATCTCTGGACTGGAAATAAAGTGTTCCCCAAGAGGACATAAAATACATGGCAAGTTTAACAACTTTCTTACGTTGTCTTTTAAAATTCTCCCTGGTCCAGTGAAAAAAAAATCTATTTGAGTGATTTCAGATAGTTTAAAAGAGAGCTCCAGCCTCCTTCTTAATATCTGTGCTAACATCATCATTCACCATGTTCAGGAAATCATTATTTTGCAAGAGGATACTTTCTTTTTATGGATAATAAAAATGCTTGTTGGCTGGGATGATAAACATTTATTAGGAGGAAGAAGAATCAAACTCATTTTTTTTATCAAAATGCCCAGTAATCCTTCCACTTTGCTTGATTAAATTTAGTTTAAATTCAAATAAGATTCCTCTGAATTCAGGGATGCAGGATCAAGCCTGTGAGAACTCCTTACAAAGGTGGTGTTGACTCCCTAGACAAAACACTGGTAGTGTTTTAGCCAGTGACTGGTGCATATCCAGAAAATCAATTACTTGGAAAAAATTTCCTGCCCAGATCTCTGCACCATCTACCCTGGATTTATGCAGTAACTGATAATATAGTGTGAAAGCAATTGGAGGCCGAAGGCAGCCTTTACTCTATAGCCTTGTGTTAACCGTTTGCTGAGAGCTGGTTATGCATGCATTTTGCTGGTATATTTCCTGCTGATATGAGAAGACATTCAAAAGTTATATTATTATATTATTAAAATAATATTAAATGTGTGGTATTAGAACTGTTCCATGAGGGAAACCTGATGTCACTTTGATAGGGATCGCATACACAGTTAAAAGAAGTGATCAGCACGAATAGCATGGCATTTAATTCATCTGCCTAGGCCTCACAACACAAATCACTGCTGTGAAACACTACCCCACTTCAGAGAGTCTCCGCTCCAGCACAGGAGAGGGACTAATACAAAACTGTGCTAGTAGACCAATCTACTGCTTTCTTGCCCTGAGTGCTCACTTCTCACAAGGGGCAGAGAGCTACCACTCAGAGGTCCTTCAGAACTTCTTGAAGCAGAGAAGCACTCAACAGCATCAGTCCCTAGCAAAAATTGTACAAATCAGGCAGTGTGAGATCTTGAGAAATCAAGCACATACCCATGTAAATTCTTATTAAAATCAGCAGTATGTGATGAGGACTTGAGAGCAAGACTTCATCCTTGGAAGCTATAAGCAACTAATAATTAGATTTCCAGGTCTCACTGCCTCTTTATGGGATTTACAATTTGAAAGAGTGTAACTAACCAATAAACGATCTGCTGTGGTCTCAGAAAGCAAACTGAATCAACATGTAGAGGATTTAGACCATTCTGATAAATACATTTAAAAACAAAGTCAACAGGAGTTTTCAAATGGGCCTTGAGTGAAAAAAAATTTGGAGGGCCTGTATAATATCTCCAGCTGATATCTTCTCCATATGTGCCTGAACTGCAAAGCGGCCAAATAGCTCTCTGAAAGCTCCAGCAGCTCTGACGGAATCTCGCAATGCACAGCTCTGCTGGAGCGAGAGCACAGCGAAAATTCCTGGCGAGGAAATACATCACTTAAAAACAGACGAGGTCCAGGAAAAAAGTCATGGAAAACATTGAAAATAGTCATATGGCATGGCTGGATGTTAGCAAATGTCTTTTTTTTTTTTTTTTTTTAACTGAGAAAGCTGAAAGTCAGCATGATAGAGTGTATCACACTTGTTTTCATATCAGAAGTACTTTTTTCTGCCCTCTTAAGTGAAAAACTTACTGATTTTTTAAAAAACCTTATTACTGTGCTCAATCATCTGAAAATTAGGTACCCAATGCACTCCCAAAACAGAATTTCACGAAGTTTGTACGTTCAGCTGTCGGACAGTCATGCAGAACTGGGCATATCAAAAATGAGGGAATTTTCATTTACTTAACTGGCTTGTTAACATTCCCCACATCCCAACATAAGAATTTATAAATATTTACTCTCACTTACAAATCATGCATTTAAAAGAAAAGCAGCCTCAGGAGGTTCATTACCATATACAACATCACGCACAGTAAACACTATATTCCTGTCCTTAATAAGAACAACCTCCAACCCACAGAAAGACCCATAGAAAGAACCAGAGAAGTACCTATTTCACATATAATACATTTCCCTCCATTCTTTAAAGCTGCTGTAATGTCTACTATTGTAGACATTGGCAGTCCGAAAGAGGTGGTGTGTCTCCACTACGAATGTAGCATGGGTTAGCTAAAATGGACCTGGGTTTGTGCAAACAGCTGTAGGTGGTTCCTACCTGCTCCTCTAGCTCTGGAAATGGCCTAGGTTGAAGCATTTGCTAAGAAGCACAGACTGACATGTCCATCAGGACAGTGTGGGGCAGCAGAAACCCTGCACTATTGCTAATCAAAGCAGCCAGCACAGCTCAGGAGCACCTTTACAGGTCCTGCCAGCTTGGGAGTAGTCCTAGATTAAAAACAGCTAGCCTGCTTTCAGGGCTAAACTGACCCACAAGAACTGTATCTAGAAATGTCTGCACTGCTTTTATATTGCTACTATTTATATTACTACTTTTTACTTTATTATTACTATTTATATTGCTACTTTCCCTTTTATTTATTTATTTGAAGTTAACATTAAATGAGAATGGATCAAGGCTGTGACAAAGGTTTTTTTTATATGAGGGGCAGTGCAACAAACCAAATGGCTGCCTAGGCAGTATATAAAAGGTATGATGTATTAACATACTGGTCATGCAGCTCCAAAAGCAAGTAATGAATACTACCAAATCTCTTTTACCATCTTTTAGGCAACATGAGAGTCTCCCTTTCACTTGCTAATTCACTCTGACTATTACACTGTTCAATTATATTTAAACCAGATGCAAGTTGCCAATTTTTTCCTTTTTTTTTCTCTTTTTGTATTTCTTGGTAATCTGCTGCACTCGGCTAACAAGAGCTGCTTTTGTTAAGAACTGCTGCTGCAATACATTTAAAGATCAGATGTCATCTAATTCTTTATCCCAAACATCTCTCAGGTTTATCAGGATCTCTGTTTACATTTATCAGATTAAGTGTGGAGTGATTTTTGAAGAAGACAGCTGTTGCTAATGATATTATGTTCCTTAAAAAAAAAAAAAGTAATGTCTTAGAATATCACTGAAAGGATAACTTAAAGATTGCGCGATTTGGGGGCTTATCACTCCTTCACAGTCCCTGACAGTCTATGCCTTCATCCAAAGGAGTGGCTCAAATTAAATGATTCTGCTCAGCTCAACCCAAACAACACAATTGTTCTTTTGAAAACAAATGGTCTCCACAGCAGGAAGTTTCAGAAGCTGGGTTGTGATGCAGGCAGGTATAGATGTGGGCTCAGCAGGCAAAAAAACCCATATTTTCTTATCCAGAACTTTTCAGGATCTGCTCTACAGAGAACTAAGATGCACACTGTGTGATGTGTCTGCGTTTCTGAACACGGACAGAGAAGACCCAAATATTGATGAATTTCTCTTTCCTTGAGCATCTTTCTAACTCCACTAAGCCTTGCTCCCCTGTGCTGACATGCTTCAAAAGGAGTAATAGCCTTCTACACATACCCTGGTCATTTACCCTGCCTCCAAAAATCCCGTGCTTTCTTCCACAGCAGCAGCACAACATAAGCCATTAAACTGTTGAAAAGTTTTAAGAATTTTAGCAAGATGCTCAGCATTGACAACTTCAAGCTAAGTATCTTTTGCCCTTTAATTTGGTTCTGCAAGGTGTTTACTAGAATGATACGTTTACATTGAAAAATCCACAGATATTTTCACTTTGACATAAAGTGGGTATCTCCTCTGGTAACCACACAAATAAGGTTACAAGCTGCTAGCTGCTTTTTCATCATAGTTGTAGAATTGCTCCTGCAATTTCTGTCCCCTTAAAATATTAATAGATCCCAAATCATATAAGACACATCATTTCCATCTGCATAGCTGCATTCTACATTTTAATTGCAGTGTGGGTGTCCTTCTGAAAGAAAGCATTGCTGTCAACCTCATGCTATATTTTGCTTGTAAATGTTCTGGAGAAAACAAGAGAAAGTATTCCATTCCTTCAGCAGTGTGACTCACTTGAGAGTTAGAAAAATGTGACTGCCTATAACAGGAAAAAGATCGAGATCTTGCAAAATTATTCATGAAAAACAGGAAGAAATCTTCCCTAAACTAGTCAAGAACTGAATGGTCATGGCACAGAAGATCCAAGTCCTTGTTCTGCTTATTCCTCAATGGGGATGAAAAGACCTCCTAGGGCCAAAAAACTTCTCAGAAAAACTGTTGTCAAAACTAGTGTATCTGTACCAAAAACAAAACAAACATTTTGAACCTTTTCCAAAAGAAAAATCATTTAGCAAAAATGATCAGCTGCTGCTAGTGCTGATATGAACGTCACAAAAGCATTACTGGGTATCTGAAACCAAATAAAAGCTTTTGTCAAATATCCAGGCTTTGCAAGAGTCCTTTAAATTAGATAAAGACTGCTCCAATATGAAGATAAGTTACTTCCCTGCTCATTCCTGATATATTGTCTGTGTGAGCTGCTCCAAACTGAATGTTCCTTGTCTTGTCAGATAAATATGTTCCTAAATAGAACAAATGTCTTAAGAAGTCTGTCTTACTCCTATGCTAGTGCCATTAAAAAGTGCTTAAGTTATAGCTATCAAAGCCAAAGTAATAATTGACTATATGATAGCAGTACTTTGATACTATTATTTCAATGAATTTAATTCAAGCATAAAGCTTGGAATGCTGCCTTGTGGGTAGGCAATTAAGGAAGTAAACTATAAAGGGCTTTTTTTGACCCCAAAAACTATTATTTAGTAGCAAGCATAAAGAAGATTAAAATATCAGAACCATTTGGGGCCATTTTGTTAGATGTGCTTTTACAAGCAGCTAGGAGGTGGGATTTTATCATGTACTGCATAAAAATGAAAAACAGCCTAAATTGAGTAAATGTCAGAATAACAACAGCAACAATTTTAACTAAAGTAATGGGCAACCAGTTTCCTGTTCAAACAGAAGCAGTATTTTATTTGGTAGTAGATGAAATTAGTCTCCAAGAGGGAAAAGTCAGCAGAGTAGATGAGGCGCACATCTACTGATCCAAATGTCCAGCCGCCAGCCCCAAAACTGCCGTATTCTGCATATGTGGAGATCAGAAGGACATGCAAAGACATCCCCACAAGAACTGATGAAAATTACCCAGAAATATTTGTCATGGGAAATTATGCAATGAGTTTTTTTCCAGCTTTAGCTTTGAGATTTATTTGGATCAGAGCATTTTTAATTATGGGTGAAATTAGGCTTTTCGATACAAAAAAAAAATCTTGGAAGTTGGAAAAGAATGAAAGCAATTAAAACATTTTCATTTCCAAAGCAAAGTCATTTCTCACCCCCGAAATATCTAACTGAACTTACACATTTCTTTATCCTCATTCTCTAAATGAAAGAAACAATGGCTCCCTGAAAGAGTTTTCCCTCCAATTCTGGGTTGGCTCAGGAAGAAAGGTCAGCATGGACATAGATATGGGACCAGGAAAGGAAACATTGAGTGAAAAAATGCTGTGATTTACAGGAGAACACTGGAGAGTATTTCAAGAGAAGTACTCTTGTGTACCTCTCTGTTCTTCCTTGGGCAACATTATGTCCTGGTAGGAGGCTGCTTGTCATTCCATACCAGGGATAAAAGCACACAACAGATGGCAGCCCAATGTAGTAGACTAGTCATGAGTGATGGTAGTCACTATAAATCCCCACATAGCTAACGGGGCATGAGACAAGGGACTTAGGAGGGGTCATAGGCAAGTGGTCACTGCCTCTGAAATATCAAACAGTGGTAGCTTTTAATGACCATGAATTTTCTTTATCATCTCTACTAGATTTCTCCTTCCAAAATTCCCAGAGGAGTTTTTTCATTTTGAGCTCCAGATGGAACTCGTGCTTTTTACTATTAACTGAAAAAAAAATAATTTGCCTGAAGAAAATTTAACAGGAAAGTGAAGTTTATTACTGCCCTCACAACTGAGTGATTGATGAAGACAAAATACAAACATAGATTCTTCATCAGGAGCCACACTCTTTTCTGCTGACATGAACAAAAATGTGGTCCAAAAGTGAGCACTGACATAAAGGTCTACAGTTGTTAGATAAAATACACCTTACTAGCAACTGTACTTTTACCTCCCATTGATCTATCTCAGTCCTTGTCCAATCCCTATTACCAGTTTATTTTTAAAAAAAGTAAATTAAGTAAATTAATACACATTCCTCTAAAAGCTATTAAGTATTTCACATTACGGTTCAGGTAGAGTATCTCACAACTGCTTGAAAATTCAAAGAATCTTTTGCCCTACATCCATACTTAATCATTCCCATACCCTTATACATGTCCCAGAGAGCAGCCTGTGCCTGCTTTGTGCCTGTCCATATTACCAGACATTATATACATCAAGGGGATTACAGCTAGCTACGTAATGGATAAAGGAGGGCAAAAGGAAGAAGAATGAAGGCCATAAGGCCTTAGCAAAAGAAGATGATATTTGTTATATGGCTATTTGTGTCAGTTAAGTTGTGTGAGGAGCAGATCTTTTGCCATCTTAATGTAACCATACAGTTGCAGAAGGTTGATTTTTCTTATTTATTATTTTCTGGGGATATGTCTTTATACTATTAGCAGGATAGCTCTAGCATTTAAAAAAGGAAATTTAAGATTGGGGAATGTTACATGACTGTGGGAATACAAGTCTGTTTTTCTACAACTGAATCTTGCAGAGAAGATTTCAACAAAATCGTATTTTACTATATCAGAATTAAATTCCTCGGGGGAAACTTACAGTCATCCCAGTGGCAGTATATTGCTTTACATAGGATTGTGATGTGCCTATAATGGTTTTCTAGAGACCTAAGATACTCTAATAAGTAGGACCCATAAAATCTTTGTCATAGAGCTCAGATTTAGCATACTCGCTATATGAATCACTTCAGAACATATTTTAATCATTATAAAAGTTTCAGAGTATTCAAAAAGCAAAGGATAACTTCTACTTCTGATTTAAAAGCTTGCTTGAAGTACTTTAGGACAGCAGAGCCTTTAGGACAGAGAGACTTTTAGGACAGAAGTTTAACAAAGTTATCACCACTGGATAGCCATATCATTATTTCTAACTGAGTATACAGAGTAACAACAGCATCAACAATGGGAATTATCTGTCCCTCCTCAATTTAACTGTTTTTTGATGTTTTAATTAAGGTATTTAAATATGATACTGAATATAACAATTCCAACAGGAAATTCCAGCAATCACTGACTCTTTTCTCACATCAGACCAGACCAAATCCCACATCCAGTTGTCTCCCATTAGCTTAAGATAGTGGAAATAGCAGCATCGGGTGAAGTAGGTAGTTTTCTCATCTTTCTGAAATCTGTTCAATCTGTCTAAACTTTAAAGCTTGTTCCTTGGCTCCTAGAAAATTATTCTATTTGGAAATTCTAATAGGATGAACAATGAACAAGTTGCAGCATCCTAAAAATATATTATGCTGTTTTCCCTATTCACAGTTGCAGCTGAATATGAAAAGTGAACTGGCCATTACTTTAAACACATACAGGATATTTAGACATGTCCCCTCTAGAGATGAGGCGAGGTGTTTTAATGAAGTGTACTTTTGAAAAGAAAAAAAAATTCCTATAGATGGGCGGATCTGGAAAGCTGTTCAGTTCATACCTGAACTGGGGATAGGGGAGAGAAGACCACTTTATACCAAATGAATGGAGCGCCTGTTGTAGTTTCTTTCAGGCTTCAGTTGATAATCGTAATTGGCTTGGGATGTTCAAGTTGTGAATAACTTGAGCTGTCATTTAGACAGTCTGCCTGTATGCCACCTGTATATTTCTTTCATGTGTTAGATAAATAGTTTACCTGTAAGATCATTTTCTTATCCCATCTGTATATTTTCACAGTAAACTCTCTCCTACCTAAAGACCACCTATATCTTGCCAACTACACTTTCTTGAGGCATTTCTTGAAGGAAAAAAAAAAAAAAAAAAAGAAAAGAAAACTGTTTATCTTGTGTAAGTCTGTAAGCATAGCAGTACATGTGTTTTCCAGTCTGGAAAAACCTTGAAGACAGCACACTACTGTACAGGTGTAATTAAGAAGGTGTCCTTTCCTCACAATAGAAAACTGATGCTACAAAATGATTCGAAGCTCGTTTGGTTCATTTTCCAGCTTTTAAAAATGCAACCCTGGGAGAAGTGCAGATTGAATAACCTGAACAGTGGGAATGAAAACATGATCTTTCTAACTCTCTGAGTCCTTGGTCGGAGTCCAGATCTGGTCAGCAGTAACCCAAAGCCATATAGTACCTATGTAGAAATCTGTGTCTCATGAAGCAGTGGGCACATGCCAGGACCTGATTAGGCGTTGCTAGCCCATGCTCTGCGAAGGACAAAGTGATAGCACATTGAGGAGGCAATGTGAGAAGTCTGTGCAACTACTGCCCAGGTGGGACCCACTCTGTGGTCAGAGAGTGTCACACTTAAGAGCTTTGAGTTTGGATGTACTCACAAGCAGGCATTTTTTTAAGATGTAGTAGTCAATGTCAATATTTGCATTTTTACCAAGTCTCTCTAAACAATTCATTTTCCTCTGTTATCTGGCACATAGATCAGGGGGGAGTTTAAAAGGCACACCCTCGATCCACCCACAGCACAGATTTTCCAGCTCCATCCCAGAGCTGACTGTAACTCCAAAGGTAGCTTCCGAATTAAATTAAAATAATCTGCATCTCAGATATATCTCAACTTATTTCCAGGCTAAGGGTACATGCACATGCTGCTTGACTACCTCAATAATGTTTGCATCAGCATCACCATCACCTGGGTGAGGTGGGGCAACACCTTCATTCCATCTTATCAACAAGAACGTGAGGCACAGAGAGGTTAAGGCTTGGCCTCACAGGGACTCTGAAATAAACAGTAAAGAGGTGCTTCCTACTTTTGACATGCTAGTCTGAGTTTCTTTCTACACCCTGTGGAAGTGTGCTAGGGGAAGGTATTACTGGCTTCGAGAGTAAGTTTTACCCAGCAGTTACCCCAGAACTAAACACCAGCTCTGGTTCTAAATTTGAGCAAAGCAGAGAGACATCTACAACACAGAGGTAAAACGGTCAAGACTTCTACTGCTTGCTTTACCTGTGCCAAAACATACAGAGAACAGTGCAGAGGTCTGTGCACATATACACCATGGACCCCTCTCTTTCTCACAGCCATACGTGCAGCCAACCTAGTCCCCAGGGGCTTCTCACCCTCCTTCCCATGGGTGGCAGGGATGCCCTGCCATGTCCAGTTTCACCTATCCTCCAGAGAGGCATCAGTGTCCCCTGCTCACATAAGAAAATGAGGAATAAAGCTGGCCTCGAGCCCATCTCTCCTGAATCCCAACCTGATGTCCCTCTTTCTGATCTTAGACATAAGAGGAGGTGGGGAAACCTACTGATCTGCTGTTAATCTCTGAAGAGCCTCTTCCAAACCACACGAAACTGGCTTCCACTTCAGAACAGTCTTCCAGCCTAGCAAAAGGGAGTCTCCTCAGAGCACCACTTACAGTCACAAACTGCGGTTTCTCGTAGCTGGAGGCACAGTCCAACACTTGGCTCAGCACACTTTGCTTCTGCTCTTCCCACGTGTTTGCAGTAATCACCTCAGGAAACAGAGAGCACCCGTTATTAATGATGTAACACCACTGAGGGACACACAAACACAACTTTTTTTTACAGGGGTTTGATTCTCCCTTGTGGTTTCTTATGTTTTTATTTCAAACATGGTAGCTATGATATCTCTCCCTGCTTGCAGTGGCAGAACATCAGAGGCTGCACACAGCTTTTTGGACAAAAAGTGAACTTATTTCTTACTGCCAGTCTTGTCAAAAACAAATAATAAGAATTCCAAGACTTCAGCAGTTCCTGCATCCTTTCTCCAAGAGACTTGCTTTCTGTTATCGATCAAGCTAAATGTCTTGCTCAAAGGTCAGAGAGAGAAGTCTGTAAGAGAACTGGAGTTGACATCTGGGTATCTGAAATTCCCAACTGCTTATAATTCTATAATTAATTTATTATATGCAGCAAAAATGTTTTGCATCTTATTTCATTATTTGGAAGTAGGTCTCTCTGGCTTTTATATTTCATCATAAGCACCAGTTCTACAAATTCTTTTTGCATGTGACTAGTCCTATGCAGTGTCTCAAGTCAGACTACTAAAGTGCCTGGGTGCAAGATCAGGGCCTAGGTTTGTTTCCAGTCAGTCTTGTAAGACCTGACTTAGCCTCAGCGTAGCTAAGCCGCATCTCAGAAGATTTCCAAAGAACTGCCAGGAACTGGGCACATAGCTGCTCTCTATTCTTTGAAGAATCTCCCAACGGGTTCAAGTAATGGTATACCACCCTTACAACGACTGAGTGAAAATCATGAACCTAAGGGTTAGTGATCCTGCAAGGGCTAATTAAAAAATGAACATTTCTTTTTACATCTGCTACAGGCTACATCATTATTATCAGCTGTCAACATTCATTATAAGTGCTGGATAGGCTTAGAAGGCAGACCATTGCTTTAGGATGAATTAACTGCAATGCAGTCAGCAGAGTGAACCCACCAGCAGGCCTTGAGAATAACAGGGTGAAGTTTCATTGTAAATAATATCAACAGTAGTAAAGCCAGTATCTTCCACAGCTACAAAACAGCAAACTGGATCAGAAATGAGAGCAGTATCTGAGATGAAGCAAGTTCCACGTCTAGCCACTGAATAGTTATTTGCAGTCTTTTACTGCCATCTACAGACATGCAAGGCTGCTGTACGGCCACCCTAGCAACGGCATGATCCCTTGCTGACATTAGGAGTGTACTGTGGCATACAGATAGGTCTTTTTTTCCACAAATATTAAAAAAATCATATTAAAAAAAATCAAGAAAAAAATATATTTATCTTTTATGTTAGAACATTTCTTCTCTTTCCGGACAATTTTCTTTTCTGTTTTATCTCACTTTTCTGTTGTCTTTGCTACTTGAAGCTGAACGTCAGACCCAAAGTGAAATCTATTTGATATCCCAGAAAGTTGTTAATATGTTGATAACAGAAAGTGCTGTAGGAATTGCACAGAATGTCTGTACTACACGCTGAAATTGTTTTGATTTTTGTCATTATAGTTAGCTGCATAGCCAGGGCCCTAAAAATATATTATGGTATGGTCTTATGGTAAAGATACCTATCTCTAAGTAGCTGCTGACTACAGAAGCAGACCAGTTAAAATGGCATTGAGCTATCATGGGCACATGGCTGAAGGTAACAAGCTACCACATTTTGACAGTAAGCAGCCATAAGTGACCGTGATTCTCCCTCAGGCAGCAAAAGAAAACTTGTAATCCCAAAGGCTGCTAAAACAAGTGAGTTTAACTCCAGTGTGTTCTGGCCAATACCTCCCGACACCACATCTCCTCTGACAGGCAGTGATTTAGGAAGCTGTAATACCCAGTTCACATGACTGATCCCTTCAGCTCTCCTGGAATTAATTTATCTTTGTTGATGATTGTAAAACAGAGAATTAGCATGGTGTTTGCAGGGACAGAGTCACTGATAGATAAGGAATGCTCTAGTATAATCAAAATTATCTTTTCCCAGTTAGAGAAAAAGGCCATGGATTAAGAAGATAAAATGTATATGAAAACATTGTTTGTAAAGAATGGACTATTTTGCAGTGATAAGTTAAATCCAGAATATTCACTTGCTACCAAAGAACAAATCAGGCGCCTCAAAACATCAAGTCTGATCTTGAACAGAGCAGTTCAGCTGCACCATTTGCTATAATCCCTCCTAGATCTGCTCTAAACCAGACCTGCTAGAAGCTGAGTGGCAGAAGGGAGGTTTGACACTGGGTTTGCATGTCTTGTCACTAGGCAGTGACAGTCCACAGATGTTCAGCATGGCAGAAGAACACTCTTTGCCTGGGAGAGAGTAACCCTGAGCACGTGGTTCCAACACAGCGCTGGCAGCTCTGAGCTGGTGGGCAACGGGGGCGTCCAGCCCTGCCTCTGCCTGGCTTCTGGGTATATAAAACCTATCCGCATGCGGTCTTAGGAACTCGTACCTTTTGGCACTAACCTCCCACCCCTTTACTGCTATTCAAAATATGCTGCAATACTGCTGATCTAATGAGGGGCTTTGGTTGGCTTTCATTTGAAATAAAGAATGAGCATGAAAAGATCCATCATTCAGGATGCTCGTCATCTGCTGCAAGATCCAGCAGAGTCTCACTAGCACCCCATGGGCCTGAGTCAACCTTCCAGACACTTGCGGCTACAGCCTTATTGTTGCACTTCGGTCAGCTTTAGCTGGTACCAGCCTCAGCAGACTCTTACAAGGCAGGGTTTGACCTAGAGATATGCCTCGCACATTAACATGGCCAGAAAATAACATCACAGCAATGAAATCACCAGGAAGGATTCCAAAACTGGGATCTAGCCTCATAGAGGGTAAGATTAGGCAGCCTGAACTGAGCACCTGCAGTGTCCCAAATACCAATGACAACTGAAAAAAAATACATTTAAGTGTTGCAGAAAAGTCTCAGGGAATACCAGTGCAAATTTAAACTGTACTATAGGAATCCAGTAGGGAAATAAAGTAACCCATGACTTGTCCAGTATGGCCTTACTGCACAAGCTGCTTCAATAAGTTTGTAATTGTACAATTAATCTCCACTGACAGTGTGTATTGTTGCAAGTGTTAGCTTAGCAAAATAGTAGCCAAAACATAAAGATTAAGGGCACATCAATGTTAAAAAAAAATGTTTTTAAAAGGGATAAATTATACTCCATAACATTGCTTATCTGCCCTATGTGAAGGAGACAGTGCAAAGAGAAAGGGCATTTATAATAATGAGGAGAAAAGTGCAGGACAAATCATAGAAGTAAATTAAGAGATTATATTACCAGAGATATGAGCATTAAAAATCAATCTGTGGGCAGGACTGGCTAAATTTCCATGTAGCCACACTGACATCTTGTGGTTTGTGCAGAACATTTAAGCATGCACCTGGGGAGAATTAACTTTTGACTTGTTACAGCGTGGTAAGATATAACTGTGCTTTTCTCAGCAGAACCATGTGTGACTTTCCCATACATCAGAAGTCACAAGGATGCAATTTATAGATAAGGTAATTCTCACTCCAGGTTCCTGTTTTGCATATACCATTGCATAGCCACGTCACCTTTTTAAAGTCTCAGCCAAATGATGGAGCTGCATTTAAAGCCACTCACAAAAAAAGAACATGTGTCTAATGCTGTAAAAATTGTAAAACTGGCTTAGGACTCATAAAATTTTAAAGAGTACCAGTAAAAGTGGGTTCTTGTTATTTTTCTTCTTTTTTTACTGTTGGGGTCAAAGTTTATGAAACACAAGAATCGCACCTCTTGATCAGGTGGCAGGTCACCCTTCAGCAGGATCTAGCGACCTGCACTAGCTGCTTGAAGTTACAGAATATAACTTCAGTTTTGCTGAAACAAAATCAGAAGACCTGACAAACCTTTACTTCTCCAGTCTTAACTAGTCACAACCTATTTTAATCCATTCTGATTGCCAAGCAAGTTCTTTTTTCTTTGTTAGCCTGTAAGCAAAGAGAGAGAGGAGGTAGGGGACTGGGGCACAAGGGTCCAGAAATGATCTCCAAGACAAAGGCTGGGAGAAAACCTGTATATAGGGAGGAGTAAGGGTTTTGAGCCTACAGCTCTGCAAAGTGCCAGCCGCTGTCCCATGGTCTCTATATGAGTCATCATCACATTGGGTCACGGGTATCAAGTCCGGTAGATCTCTTCGAGGACAAAGGGAAAGAAGATTAAGTAAAAAATGCTGTGGGTTGAAATAAAACAAGATGGAAAAAGAAGGCAGGGAGAAAGAAAATCTCTGGCAAGAAAATCCAGCCATCGTTTCATCTCTGCTTTTCATGAATCCATGCAGACAGAAAAAGAAAAAAAAAAAAAAAAAAACAGAAAGAAAATCTCAGGGCTGGAGAGTCAAGTTAAAGCTCAGCACTGATCCTTGACAGAGGGCTGAATGCCCCTGATTTATGTGACATGAATTCCTACAGAAATGGTGGACTTCTCAGTTATGAATAGTTCACAGTTGTTAATGCCATAAATGCCATCTACATTAGCAAAGGCTCTTCAGCAAACAATTTGAAGCTAGAGCATACCTAAATGCTGCAATCTATCTGGAGTCACCCAATCTCTCTGCACTAAGGATGCAAAGGGAGCCTAGAGAGACCTCTCTCCTTACCCAGACACTTCAGAGAGGTCCCATGAAATTAAAGGCAATAGTGCCCCAAGTACTTGCAAGACCTGATCATAGGTAGACAAATGTAGCACTCTGCTTTTACCTCTTCTGCTTTACTCGGTGCAAATATGGCCATTATATGGGCTCAGGCATCCCCTACATGCAGGGGCAGGAATCTGAGTGTGGGTGTAGGCTCTAGATAACATGTGGCATCAGGACAAAGGGTACACTCTGCAAATAAAACTTTTTTTTTTTTTGCTTTTTAATTTTAACATGAGAGAATAAAAGGAGTGGAATTAATGTCACTATGTTAAAAGACATATTTCCGAGGGCAGAAATGGGGTTACAGTGTCCAAGTGGATCAAATGGCTTTGGCTGAAATGGCAAGGGAGAAGCAGCTGGGACAGGACTTGAGCAATAGGCTCAATTGAATCTCTCCCACACAGCTCTGCCCATGTACCTCAAACACAGCCTGGATGCAATGTCCTCACTGTCCCATCTGGGATCTGCTTCTCATCAACAGCTGACATTCACACCAAATAGAGTTTTTAGAGTTTAACATTTATCCCTGAACACATAAAGTCTGCTAATAAAAATGGACTGGGAACTATTTGGTTACAAATACTAGCACACCAATACACCAGAGTGGGAGTTAATATCTTCGAGCTTCAGGCTGTTCCCGTCCTCCCTGACACACTGTTCTCAAGCCATTTCACCTCCAGGCTTCTCAGCACTTCAGACAATCTCCCAACAGCCTCTGCCTCTAAAAAGACTAAAATTCACTTACAGAAAAGACAAAGGGTAGAGAAAATTCTCTGTCAACACCTTTCCTTCTTTTTTTAATGCAAGGTGATTCCATCTCAAGGCTTCGAAAGGGAAGAAATATTTAAAAGCAGGCTATTTAAAAGTAGCTGGGGAGTGTTGCAGAGGCAGCAGGGGTGCCTTCACTGGGTCCTGCCCCTAGGCTTTTCATGGTTACCTCAAGGGAGAGAGAATACCATATCTGAGACCTTTATGCCCAAGCATTTGCTTTCCCACTGCCTTTATAAACAAGCATAATAGAAGGATGAAGGCAAGTTAATTCTGTTTCTTTTTTCCCACTTGTCTTGATAACAGGCCCTGAAAATATAAGCATTATCTAAAGACTTAGAGATTTGCCTGCCTTTATTGCTAAGCAGCAGGCTATGTTTGCAATACAGACGCCTGCATAGATGGGGAGTGTTTGGTCTTGTAGTCTGTCAAGTCAACACATTTCATGGCTGGTACCAACCACAGAAAATAATTAGGAGCTGTGACAGTGTGATTAATAATTAATTTCAGGACCACTTTGTTCTGAAAATGACAGCTGGCACTCAGGTATGCAGTTGCACAGATCCCCCTGCAGATCTTCAAAACTCATGACAACCAGAGGTATCAAATGATTGCAAACGCCATCAGCTTATCGTTAACGATGGTTGCTAGAAATTCTTCAGGCATTAACCAACCAGTATGGATTAAGATCTCTAAGCTTCTTAAAAACAGACCAGCCATCCTGA
This sequence comes from Tinamus guttatus, assembly GCF_059628265.1. NCBI lineage: Eukaryota > Metazoa > Chordata > Aves > Tinamiformes > Tinamidae > Tinamus > Tinamus guttatus. Next base: position 122,676 of record NW_028289200.1, on the reverse strand, counting down.
CCACAGCTGTTAGAAGTGTCATTTTTGAAGCACAGATCAGGTCACACAAACACAGTTTTCATCCATACTAGGTTTCGGAGTGCACAGATCAGTTTTAAAGGGGATAAATGCTTCTGAAGTATAAAAGCAGATTATTTACTTAGGTCCTATTTCTGCTCTCTTGTATAAAAATTCTAATACCCAAACTTCTCTCTTGCTTTCTTACCACTAACACTATTAAAGTTGCTATGAACCACAGATGTAAGTACAGCAAAGCTTTTAGCGTGAGGTAATATCTTTTATTAGACCAACTGATAAAAGTGGAATAAACAGACAAGCTGTGAAGCACCCTAGCTCTTCTTCAGATTCTTCTGAGCTGAAAAAGGCTTAGGTGTCCCAAAGCTCATCCAGTTTTTCCCACGTATATGGGCAAGTCTTCTTCCTAGAGGACCATTCTTCTTCCTAAAGACCCTCCCTCACTTACACAGGCCACAGTAGCAAGATTCCAACTAGCGGTAGCACAACTCAAGACCTTCCTCATGTCTGAAAAAATTACACAAGTTGTCAAAAACATAAGCTCTTCTTCAGCCCAACAGACTGTGAAAAAGCTTCTGCTCTGTTTCTTGCAATGTTTTCAGTTATTGTAGTAGAGAAAAGGACCTCTCACCACAGACCCCATCTTGCCTAACTAGGACAGTTTGTGGTAAAGCTTTTTTCTTCTCTTGCTCCCTTGATAAATATTACAGCACCATGTGGGAGAGATCATCATTTTTAAATATCCAAACCCATATGACAATTCTCTGTGAAAAGACAATGCTATTGGGATCTGGCCTTGTCAGCAAGTCAGTTTCTGTACCTTCTCCAGGAGGCAAAACAGTCTGGGGAAGAGAACAAAGCCCAGTAAATGTGATTTTGGCAAGCAGTGACTCTCAGGGCTTCATGAAGATGCTCTGATAGGCTTTGCAGGCCCTGAGGAGTACACTTGCGGCTGTGGTGCCTAATATTTACATATCTAATTATTGGACAGTAAATGTGCAATTGCCTATGCAAACTATATATTTCTCTTGAGATTCCATAAACTGTACTCATCAGCCTAAAGGATGGCGTGCGGGATTTTTGAACAATTCGATCAAACTGATCAAGTGAGGCTATTCTCTTGCTTGTAGTATAAGTATGTATAGATTTTCTTCTATGGGCACCTGTAGAAGTCAAGCTCTGATTTTTTCTGGAGAAGCGAAGAGGCAACATGAGGATCTGCACCTTCCCCTGCACCAAAACACTGGGTGTTTTGGGGATGCTCCATCGGAAGTCAGAATCCTTGAAGGAAATCCTTCCAGGGCTTATGCTTTATGAGCAAAGCTCCTCTGCGTGCCCCAGGTGAGCCACACTGGTATTTATTGGAGTAGGGTTTCCGCAGATTGCACATGGAGGTAATTATGCAGCCCACGTTACCGTTAATGACAGCCAAGCACCTAATCCTCCACATGCAGCCCACTGAATATGTCACCCTATGAAACTGCAACTTCACAGTGATTGTGCTTCAGTCTGTGCAGTTTCCCTTACGCTGCGCTGAATGGATTTTCATTCTGTGTCCGGGAGCATTCCAGTCCCCCCAGTAGCAAACAATAAATGAATCTTAGGAGGCTCTGGTGAACCTATCAAAAGAGGCGATTTATTTCTGAACTTGGCTCTAAGCACGGCGTGCCTTGTAAATGTCAATTTGTGTATGTGTGAGCAACTGACACTACTCAGCAGCACATGGCAGGGGCCAAGAATTTGACTGATTCTGGCTGATTTGCAAGCCTAAAAATATTCTCTTTTATCAATATCCATTTTTGTGCTTATTTGCATGCTAAGAAAATTCTAAACAGGCAGTGGTTTCGTGGAGCAATCCATAACAGCTCTATGGAGATCAAGCACATGATGACCTGCCATAAACTGTGTGATGACACAGTCAGAAGCATTGCATAAGAAGGGGCCCATATATAGGCATACTTTGATTTTCACTGTTTGTCTGTTCTAATCCTGCAGGAATCAGAGACATTTTAATCTCTTTTATTGTTTTGTATTCATTTACATGGAGTGCCCAGAGGCCTCTGGCAAACAGAGAAAGGGCTATATAAGTCAAATGTATTGTTATTACTACTGTAGTTCCTATCATGGGCCCACTTCTCTTCGCATTGACGTCAATGGCAAATCTTCCAATAACTTCAGTGGGAGTTAGATTAAGCCAAAAATCTATGATCACACTCTGTTAGTTTTTATACCAACAGTTCTGTGGGCTCTAGCTGAAAGTTCTAGCACTTATTACAGTACGGAAAACTCAGGAGACTCTGAAAGAGGTCCCAACGATGAAGACATGCATTTATGCAGCCAGTTGCTCCATTTGTCATCAGAACATGACAATCGTGGATGTCAGAAAAACAGCTTCAGAGATAGCAAGAAAAATACAAACATCTAACATTTCTTAGAACTACTCAGGAGTGATATATGGGTGTATAGGTTTCACACTCTCTGTACCTTCATTTCTCTCTTCAGTGTTCATTTCTTTCCTTACATTCCCGAGCCTTCTCACCCTTTTTCATTTCATTTTGCATTCTGTCTGCTCTTGTTTCCTTCTGTTTGCAGCATTTCAGAGGCATTTCTCTCCATTACAAAGGAAACTGCAGCCACTTACTGCCACCCAGCTCCTCGTACCCACCGAGTCTTTTCTCCCTGTTGCCAGCTTCCTTCCCCAAGACCGAAATATGCATATTGCTAGCAACTCTTACTTTTTGCACTCCTCCCATTCTCTCCATTTTCTTTATCAGGTTATGTTCCTCTTCTCAGGACTTCAAAGTGTCTTAAATTGTCCTAAAAGTGTCCTAAATTCATTAGTTTTCTTACTCTCCTTTTTCTAAATGAAATTGCAGTCTATCTTGTACTTCAGGGTATGCCTGGACCCTTTGCTACCTGTGGATCTATAGTGATACCATTGATCTCTTTTGAAATCTTAAAGCTAGATCAAAATGAGATGGATGGAAAACTAGCTGAAGTGCTAAGCAAAAGCTGGGATGGTTAATTAGTGATGCAAAGCAAATTGACAGCTAATCACAAATGGTTTTCCTCGGGGTTAAATATTGGGTCAGACACATTTGAACATATTTGCAAATGATCTGAATGCTAGGATCGAATGCTCTCAGCAAATCTGTGGACATCATTGAATTTGGAGAAGGGCCAGGTAGGCTGGAAGGATAAGCCACTACACAGAGACACATAGACAGGCTGGAAGAATTAGCCAACAAAATTTCTGTTTAATATGAGGCTAAAACGATAAATGTTTGAAGTGCAATGAAGATAAATGTGAAGTCCTGCAGCGGGGGTGGAATAATCCCAAGCAGTAGGCCAGGCTGGGGACTGGCTGGCTGAGGAGCAATTCTGCTGAAGAGGTGACTGGAGTCTCGGCAGACAGCAGGCCACACATGAGCCGGCAGTGTGCCCTGGCAGCAAAAAGAATGCAAGCTGTGTCCTGAGCAGAATCAACAAGGGCACTGCCAGCAGATAAAGGGATGTGATTATTTCACTGTCCTTGGCACTTGTCAGATCAGACTTGGAATATTTCATCCAGTTTTGGTTTCCCGCAACTCAAGAGAGACACTGAAACAAACAGAGACGGCCTAGCGAATGATAATCACCAAAAAATTAGAATGTGGAAGAACTTAATACATAAAGAAAGCATGTGGGAGCTAGACTTGCTCAGCCTAGAGGAAAGAAGGCCCCAGGAGAATCTAACCATAGTCTTCCAACACCTGCAAGATAGTCTTAGAGAAAGGTACCTCTGAGAGGTGGAGAGAGGCCTCACCGTAACACGGAAGCATAAGGGGCAATGGGCACAAATTGCTACAGTGGGTATGCTGTCTAGACATAAGAACAAAATTCTTCACTGTGAGAGCAATTAAACATCAGATTTGTTTGTCCAGAGAAGTCAGGTAATATGCTTCAAACAGGACCCTGGGTAACCTAACCTGGGACCCTGCTTTCAAAAGAAATTTGGCCCAAATGAAGTCCAAGGATGTCTTTAAGCCTAAGATTTTCTGTAGCTCTGTGAAAGCGTTGAGGAAGAAACACATGTCAAATTCTGGATGTCTCCTCAGAAAGAGCCCTAGAAATGTTCAGGCAAAGCAGGAAGGTGGCGTGATAAACTTAGAAGTAGATGAGAAAGTACACACGAAGGGCTCTTTACTTTGGAGGGAACCTTTTAGGCTCTGTTGTCTGACAGAGTGGATCTGATCTCTGAAAGGAAAAGAAAAAATAGGTGAGTTGCTTTTCATCTTATCCAAAGGCACAGGAAATTCAGCCACGTAGCAAGACGCTGCAGGCTAGATGTTGCACAAACTAAGAACAAAAGCGATAGTTCCTATCTGAAAAAAGATCTCCAAGTATAAGGCAGTATAAACCAAGCAGCAAATGAGACATGCAGATTTAAGGAGAGTGCTAGAGACTAACATGGTATTTAGTCAACATCGCAACACTGCTTGGGAACCAATTCTGGGAAACAGCAGGGCCAGACTATGGAGCCTTGTTATTCCCTGGAAACTGTTCTTCTGGCTAAGAGCGACACAGGGGCTGGAGCTGCTGACAGCCTTGCACTCTCACTGCACTGCCAAAAGCTTTCTGGAGCCTTCTCTGGTGGCTCTGAAACATCCCTGCCACCTTACAGTCAGCAAAGTCATCCTGTGGGTAACATATATGTGTAGGTAAAATATGGGTGCAGGTTAGTATGCTTCATTTACTGAAACTTCTATCACAGAAAACATGTGTATTAGGAGGGAGGTCTCTGTGTTTGAGGAAAAAAAATGGCGAACTGGCTGTTTCTGAGAAAAAAAAGTATAATACCATCTGTTTCTGGGAAACGTACACAAGCATTCAAGTTGTGTGGAATGTTCTTCTCTAAAGTTTGATACTCTTTTACTGTCAGAGTTATGTCTGATTCATCCCCTTTTTCTTTTCTTTTCCTGTTTTTGGCCACACATCCTCAGAGAAATCAGACTGCAATGCAGGAGAAAATGAAATTGCATCAACGTTACACAGTGATATCTCAGTGGGTGTCTCAGGCTCCATACTGCACCAGTCCTTCAAGGGATGCACTTTCATAAGCAAGCTAAGCTTAAAGAAATGTTGTTGCACTAAGAGAGTTCAGATTGCTGGTTAGAGAGGACAAGGATTATATCGAATTATTTGTGGGCAGTGTAGGGAACAGTTAGCAAAGTGTTTGCCAGGTTGTAGGCACTTTTCATACCCCATTTCTCTGACAGATTGCCCTGTGTCTGCAGCCAAGAAGAACTCAGGTCCTCCCAGGAGGAGCTACAGGAGCTGCCTTCACATCTCCTACCAAAATAACTAAACACTGGCACGAGGTTTGATGGTAACCACAGGTAGTGCAAGTCAGTGTTTCAGAAGTCAGGGCAGGCTGCTCCTGTCAGCTTTCTGTCTTGCCTTTTTGTGTTGTGAAAGAGGCAAGGGCTTCTCTGAAATAATCACATAACATCCACCAACACTGAACAGCATTCACTCCCCAAAATATTTTCAAAAGTCCAGGTTTTCAGGAAATATGCCAACTCGGATACCAGGCAATCTTTCTTACTGTTAGAAATACATTTAAAATAAATAACCAAGAGCAAGCTACCACACACAGGATCACAGTGGGTTTTGAGAAGAGATATCCTGCAGCTTAAGAAAAATCATGACAGGCTGACCTAAAAGTAAACATTTTCAGGACCTAAAAGTAAACATTTTCAGGACAAACAGAGTCAAGTCACTGTATTAATGAATTTAGAATTTGTGATTGTCATCATGCTTTTAATAGGTTTTACTGCAAAACTCAACAGAATAAAAAATATTTGGTATTATATAGATGTATAGGCAGATTAGCAAGTCTTATTATTGCAATGCATTTTAGACATGTATTTTCTCCAGATATTACTTGAATTTGCTCTCAGAACATTTCTGAGGACCAGGCAAGGTGTTAAGTGATGTGCTTTAGGTGAATTTACAGCAGAGGAGAGACCTAAACCCTCTTGAGTCTGGTGCCAATTGTTGGGCCATCCTACTTTACTCTCTAAAACATATATGATGTCAGTCTACAAGACTTAGTTCCTGCTCTGGAAAGCAGCTCTGTTAGAATTAATGTTTTTATTCAACAAGTTACTGCTGATATTCAGAATCATAATGCTATTTTTTCCCCCTGAAGTAAATATTCATTCTGACTTTTACCTCTTGTAAGCACTGCATCTCTTAGAAGAACTGCAGAGTACCTCCATTAGGAGTACATTGGTTGGATTCTGTTCCGTACCATGTTATCAGTATGTTTTTACATTGTTCCAAAGGCAAGGCCATAACCCTTTGTGTCTCTAGACAGCCTGGACAAGGAATGAAGGAGATGATTAACTAGGGGCAGCATCTGAATAACGTCTGCTTGCATAAGTGCAGTGTAAAATAGTCTGACTAATAGAAGGCTACGGTGATAATGAAGAAGACAAGGAGAACGCAACTTGAAATTCAAGACTGTTAGAAGGCTGTGGAACTGGCAGGTGGACAAATATGTCTTGTAAGCTTAACAAAATTCCATAATAGCTGCTGTTACACAGACATGAAAATATATCATGCCATCTTTTCTGTGTCATCATTCAAAATATGACCACACTAATATACAAGGCCTTTTGATGTCTAGTTTGCACTCCTTTTTTTTTTTTTTTTTCTTCCAGTTAAAAAAATGAAGAAAGGAGAAAACAGAATCTGACTGAGCATGTAAACATTGAATTTGTCCTTTCTATACTAGGCAATAAATTTACACTTTCACAGCTGCAAGTTTCTGGCCAGACCCTTTCTTCTGCATGGCTGAGCTTTAAGGACAGCAGCACATCTGAAAGATCAGCAGAGATAGACAGCAATTGCGTGCAGAGGTGATTGCAATTGCATTTGAATGGGTCGTATACAGTCCTCCAACTGCATAGGTCTGCAGTCACAGCAGCAGACCTATGGGAAAGTCAGAAAAATAAACAAAGATGTTAAAAAGAAGTATAGAAATCATGGGATGATGCAAATAAGCAGGATCCCCAACTCTGTGTTGAAGCATTTTGAATACTTCGCAATGAATCTTGGAGTCCCCAGGACCCTTCCTAAAAGTACACATTCTCTGTTTCTACCAGCTACTCAAATCATGGGACTTTCCGTAAAGGTAGAAGAGCAATATGGTGCTTTATGTGCTGTGTTTCTTTTCCAAGTTACTGGAAATTGCTATTGTAGGTATCATTGAAAGTACTAGCATTACCACTAAGTTCCTGAACTGAGAGAATCCTGAAATTATTCAGTCATATAGGTTCAAAAAACATCAATCTTTTGAGAAGAAGGAAAAGCAGTCACTGGATGCAGCCTACAGAAACTTAGCATTTTATTGTACATTAAACAAAGCCCAAATAGCCACGTGACAAATTTAAACAGACTTTAGCAATAAAATGTATGTCTCAGGCTTCTCTTGCGCAACTGAAGAGCAAGAGAAAAATGTGTTTTTTTTTTTTTAATGGAAAACATTTTTGTTTCTGTTAAGGAACATTTACAAAATTAACTGCCAAATCATCCTATCTGCAAACAAAAAATATTTTAATTGGCTTTTAAAGTTTCCTGATGAGGCAAGTTTGTTATCTTTTCCATCCACACACGTAAAATCATCCTGTGATTGAGAGGGGCTCTTTCAGGTATGGTGTTAGCATTGTCATTATTATTTTTCTGGGCTACTATGGTAGGTTTATAACATGTTTTCCTGATGGCAAACAAATCTTGTCAGCAACTTTATGTTAGTCCATTCTTAGCTCATGCATAATGAGGATAAATAACTAGTGAAATCTACATATGATTTCATTTAATATTCTTGGTAAACTATTTATTATGTCTGTGGCTATACACTGATCTCGCTCTTTCTCCTGCTCTTGATTTTGCACAATTTAGTGATTAATGGTTAAAAAGGACAAAACCTTTGCCAATTCGAACAAACAGTTCTAGGGACTTGATACAGCTGGGCATGATCCCAAATTCAAGAAGGCTCCAGTAAACTAAAGAAGAATGTTACAGATCTGCTCAAGCCACACCAAATTAGGATTTCATCTTGTACAAACTTAGCAGGGTCAAATATAGTCAACATTTAGTTAGTAGTCCTCAGAGTGTTCCTAGGTGTTTGCAGTTCATTAGGGTTAATTCAGGGACCCAATTTGCTCCTAGGAAGCACTTTTCTCATAGTGACATAGCAGAGTCATTTTTTCTTTCCTTTTTTTTTTTTTTTTTTTTTGAGTCCTCAGGGCCAATCAAGATTCCTTTAACACTTTGTGTGTGTGTGTGTGTGTGTGAGAGAGAGAGAGATACAAGCCCTGTCCTGTTCAAGTTCCAGTTGTAAGTAATTTACACCAGCCTAAGTGACCTATAATTACATTTGCCTTCTTTGCTTCCATTATACTGGTGCTGGATCCAGTAGCTATGGTAAATATCACTGAATTACTGAAAGTCACAGAGTCCTACCAGCAAGAGGCTAAATACAGTGTTTTGTGAATGAAAGAAAGAGATCTGTCCTGCAACCTTGCTCTCTTAGTAGGCTCACAAAGATTAGGGGCTGTAGCTGCTGCCACCAGCAGGACATGCAGGAGTGACAGAGGAAGGGGCAAGTGTTACAATCCTTGGCCAGAAAAACACAGGAATGATGATCAAAGCTCTGCAACAATTTCTGTTCCAGTAAACTGGGACTCTTTAATGTGGAGAAGAGATGTCTGAACATGTATATGATAGATATCTGTAAAATTATGGTATTGGATAGAGATGTTGCCCAGAGGTCAAGTTACTCTCTAATCTCGACCTCACAGGTCCAAGTTCAAAACAAACCAATGGAGATATTTCATCAAGCATTGACAGTTAAGTTATGGACCTGCTTCCTGCAGGGTGCTGTGGATGCTAAAAGTTTGCATGACCAAAAGGTAGATATGAAAACCTCACAGAAGAGAAATCTATGGTTACATGTTCTTAAATGCACAAAAATCTCAGACAACTCAGGCAGCTAGAGGGTGTGAAAATAGATATACCATATGTGTATACCCTGCGCTCATAATCCTCTGCAGACATCTGATATGGACTTTTCCAGAACCTACACCTCCAGAGGATAGCTGGCCCTTTGGTTTTATGGTATGGCCACTGCAACAATTGCCTTGACAAAATGAACCAGCCCTTTGTGGTGAGGTTGTCTGGTTGCAGTGGCCGGCACAGGTCAGCACAAGATGAAAATTCTTCTCTGCCACCTTACCTTGCTGACCTGAATTTAATAAAATTAAGTAAAATAAGGAGAAGATAGTGAGGAATGGTGCTGAAAACTTTAATGTTAATATTTATGATGAAATGTTAAACTTGCAAGCATCTGTAAGACATAATCTTCAAAGGAACATGATATATTTCCATGGAGATTAATTTATTTTGCTTTCTACTAAATAGTACATTCTGAAAAGATACTTCACCTTTTTGGTAGCAGACATAATTGGATACCTAAACAAACATTGGTACACATATTTGCTCCCCTTGATGAGGCCTTTAGTAACATCTGCCACCTGTTTTTTTTCACAGATCTTTGGTAGAGCAGCCAAGGCAATAGGCCACTTACTCCGGAGAATCTCCCCACCCCTTGCCATGGAAGTGAAGAGTTTCTATAGGGCCTTTCAACGTCAATAGTCACACTTTATAATGCACTTTGGAATATCAAAGCCTTTAAAATTGGGAAAGCTTAGAGAAAGACAGAACAAGAAATAGAAGACAAAAGAAAAACTGAAAAATAAATGCCTTCTTCTATCTATCATGTAGTTCAAAGGCACCTTTGTGCCTTTCAAATCCTATTTACTATAGCAAGATAGTAAATCCTGCTATAAATACTATAGATATATCTAATCTTTGATTAGATATGTAAAAAATTTTTGGCTTGATTTATCCTAATACCTCCATGACACCGCATTAAAAGTCAAACCAGAAACAGATTTTTGGAATTTTAAATGCAACAGAAAATAGGGCTGTGAAAAGATATTGAAAAATGAACATTGGCAATGACCCAAAGAAACAGATTAACCAACGGTTATGGATGTCTTTCATTTAATCTAAAAAGGAGACCTCTCCATATCAAAATCATCAGCAGAAGGTATTTTGAAAAGATACTGAGGCAGACATCATTTGCTGGAGCCTCAATTCAGCAAAAAGATTTAGGCATGTGCTTTAATTGTGTTTGCTGAACTGGATCCCTTGTGCAATATAAGGGAAAGCTGCTATGTGAGACAACCAGTCTCTCTAGTGGGAGACATGGTGAGAAACTGTGGGTAACATCTATCCATAAGATACTATTACATTTGCAGGATACTGTTACTGCTTTATTTTAATCTGTGTGAGATGAACATGTAATATAAAAAACAAAATCTCTTCTTTTGTACAACTAAGTCAAACATGGAATTGCTTTGCAGCCTTCCATATACTTGAAATGCGACAGGGGGCCTTCAAAAAAAAAAAAAAAAAAAGCAATGTGACCATATACTCATAAAATGAAATCATAACTCAGAGGCATTGTATTATTGGCACTTCCTAAATCAGGTGCTTAATTTTGCAACTTAATGTCTTAAGACTCTTGTAAATAACAGGAAATGGTTTATGGCGCTTGATTTGGATTTGCTTGCCTTTCTCCTAAGAAATATTGCTATAGGCTACTTTCTTGTATCCCTGCACAGATTCCTGCTTGTGCAACTACTGCTGAGTTCCTGCTCCACCTAGAAATACCCTAGTTTCTATTTTTTTCACTTAATGATCTTCAAACTTTCAGTATTTTGTCACAGAGTCTTGTATTATAGAACTTGGCCTGGGAGCCGCAGCAACCTCCCAGGACAAGAGTTTTACTTAAAAGAGTAAAACACTGGTACATGTTCAATATGTCTTAATAAATATGTTCTCTCACCACATCCCATTGTCTTTATGAATTAACCTACTTAACTTACCGAGTGAAATACAAAGCTTAACACAATGTAGGAATCAATGCAGTGTAACATGCAGGCAGAGAGAGATGAGGAGAAGCATATTATGTTAAAAGACAGGACAAGATGTAAGTAAAAAAAATAGATATGTCTGCAGTGCTTCAGAGAAGAAATAACTTTAAAAAAGAATGAGCAAGGGCCTTTAAATGAGCTTAAATGCATGGGGTAAAGGATTTTATTTTTGAAAATCACAGCCAGAGTAATTTCTGTTCTGACTTGATGATCTGCCATTCACAGGTTATTTGTCATTCACTTGTTTTGGTGGAGGAGGACAGGGATTAACCCAAGAAGTAGAAAGGGATTAGAAATACTTAAGGAAAAATCCTTAAGAATAAAGGATGGGCCAATCCAAAGAACAGGGTTTGTAAGACTATGGCTACATTACCAAGTGAAGTAGCACAGGAGGAACAGACTGGTAGTTCCTCCTTACCCTGTTCTGTGCCATGGATAATATTATCTGTTATCCAGGTAGTTTAAGGCTACCCAAAGGACAAGTCTCTGGTTCAGAACCAGATGTCCACAGGAGGTGTTGAAACACATGTGTGCAAACTTAGAACAGGCTTTTCTTTTCATTTTGTCCAAAAATACATAGTCCATGCACAACAAAATTGCTCTGCAAACAAAACCAATGCCAGGTACGTGGGCATGACTGCAGCCATTCACTCCAAAACTGTATTGCTTCTCAAACAAAACTGATCATGTGGATGCAGGCTAGCAGTCTTTTTCTGAAGGAGTAAGGTGGGAAGCTAGGTGTCCATCATGCACCCTTCCCAGCAACCATGATTTCCCTCTCATGTAACTGCATTTCCTTCCTTACTCTCCCCACAGTCAGATCCAGTCTGCACCTTTCCCTATTGGGATGGATTATGTGAAATAGTAGTACATTGAAAGAGGAAAAAGAGGAGTGAAGACAAAGCAAATGCATCGCTGTTCTTCCTTTTTTTTTCTTTTTTTAAGTAGCTAAACAAGTGAGTTATTTCTAGAGCTAAAATATAGAGTGGGAACCAAGCATAACAAGCACTCACTGGGAGAAAGAACAAGTCTGCCAGGTGCAAGCAACAGCCTCAGCTCTTTGGCTTCGTTGCACCGAAGAGAGAAACCCTTCAAAGGCAATCTGGACAAACATGAGATGAATAGAGTCATCTATTCTTGGCCATCTATAAGGCCAAGGGAATTTACAGGTTTTGAGCTTCCTCTGTTGTCATTCTTCTAATGTAAAGTGTCATCAGTCTTTTCTGAGACTTTCAAGAGTCTTTTAAGAGTTTCAGGAGTTCAGGATTTAATCTGGCCTATTACGTGTAGTGAATTAGATGGGACTACCATGATTTGAAATAATTGTGGGATGGCTGAGCTTTTTTAATGAGGCAACTCATTTCCTAAGCAGCATGGTGTAGAGTCGAGCCTGTCCATGATTCCTGTCAAAAAACTTTTGTGGAGGAAGGGGGTTCAAAGCCCCAGAGGAGGAGTCAAACTTACATGTGTTCTAGTTATCTAGACATAGATCAGAGATGCTACTAGCACAGTCAACTCCGTATCACCAGGACTGAAAGCCTGCTCTTTTGTTTCCTGAGTTCCTGTTAGAAAATATCCAGATGGGAAAATTTTACTCCTATTGGGATGATTTTCCAAACAAACAAACAACAACAAAAAAACTTTTTTAGAGGTTTAAAAGTTTGGGAAACAAATGAAAGAACTAAATATTCAGTACAAACCAAGATATGCCTGGTTCTGACTTTTCAGTTTGGATGGTCAAACAGTATACTAAAGTTTAATCCCTTTAATATGGTTAAGAAACACTCTTAGAGCAAGGCCAGTGCTCTGCTGTATGGCTCCCCCAGTACCCACCTGCAGGAGTACACATTCCTGCAGAAATAAAAAAGCTTTAGCTCTTTCTTTGCTGCTTGGTTCAGGAGACCATAACCTTGCCTATAACCTCGCTGTGCATCTGCACTGGAATGGATGTGGGTTAGCTTTTATCAATGCCTGGCGAGAACCTTTTCTTTTAGCAGAAACACAAATCAGCTGTATTTAGATTTATGTGGGATTAATCGCTCTAAGGGCTGTATAAACAAAAACATTCTTCCTGCTGATCTGAGGCAGGACAACTCAGTGACATATTTTGGTAGGAATTTAAATCTTTAGTTATTTCGGGAATTCTTACAGTTCTGCCAGTTAAGTCCACAATTCAATAAATAGCGGATTGTCCTTATTAATTAAAGGCTACAGGTCACTCACTTTGTAACCACAGTCTAAAGAGCTATATAAAAGCATTTGCTTTGGATATCTTTCTGATGCTTGTTTTCCAAGATAAGCCATCAACTGTTAATAAATCTGAACTACATGTTTAAACAGATTTTAACATACAAAATAAACTGATTTTTACAAAATTATAGACGGTCTGAACATAAAGAGCAAAGTTCCTACTTTAAGTAAATACAGTAATTATAATAGCTAGCATAAATCCTAACTGCAGAGCATTTAGAAAAAGGAGGAAAAACATTATTTCGCCACATCCTTTGGGGCAGGCAGGATGTGATACTGATGGACATCCTTGGGGAAAGAGGCCCTCAGTGCAACTAGAGGTAAAGCATTAGCAACTGCACTGCTGCCCACTGGCAGCCTATTCCTGAGCACATCTTGGCACAGCGCTCACTGTGTGTTTAGATAGCACAGCATCTTCCAAAAACACCACACAGCACCATAAGCATGAAGAAAAGCTGCTCATGTAAATGTGTCTTCTAAGCATTAGAGTGACACTGTCCAATTCTTTCCCATAAACGACTAAGGGATAGCAGTAGTGGCTGCTATAAAATCTGCACTAATTTTGGACCTAAAAATAAGTCTTCCAAAGTATCAAAGATAACAACTATACATCAACAGTATATTTCATGTGTATATTTCATTTCAGTATATTTCATATATTTCATTTCAGACACTTCTGCCTCTCCCACAACAGTTATTGCTAGTTTATAACAGATTATATATAGGTGTTTGCTGGATAGCAGTGATAGTAACTGTGCTAGCTTTATCAGTGCTAGCAACTGTGCTGGCTTTGTTCAAAAAAAAAAAAAAAGACCAATATTTCTACTTGCAAAATGTATTTCCAAAATAGTCCCTAAAAAGCAGGTACACCTTTGAAAATTTGCATGTATAGATCAGAAGCATGGGTATATTCTCCTGCCATAGATTCTTCCAATCTGCTGCAACTTGTATTTCACAAATGCCCTGAGACAGACGCTGTACTTACTATTATGAAGCCTCCAAGTGCTCTTCACATCCATGCACTTGTCTGATCTCTCCTTCAGCCTGTGTAACCTTACAGCCTATGCTGAGATAGGAAATTTGACGTAAATGAAAAATATACGTCAAATATGGTGTTCATGTGATGCACTTGAGGCACTTAAGAGAGATAGACGCAACTCCTGTGACAGATCATAAGATAGAAGAACATCAGAGCTTTGTTCCCTTTCTCTTCTTGCTTCCTTTCATTTCCATGCTCTAATCCCCAGCTCAGCATGGCTGTTCTTCTCATCCCCTCTAAACCTCTCCTGTGAGACTCAGAATCCAGTCCATACTGAGTCCTACAGAGCTGCACCTAGACTCTTAAAGCTGGAAGGAGTTCACAGTGAGTTCACAGAAGTTTCCTTAAAACAGTCGTTAGTAGAGGAATAAAGGAATAAGGGAATAAGGAATGTCTCCTACAGAGACTTTAATGAGGAAGCAGTCTCCATGAGACAGGTCTAGCCTATCTCCCCTTTACAGCACGAAAAGTTGGCTTGTAACAAAGGCTTGGAAAGGTTTTTAGCAGCATATTGTTTCTTTTCTGACTTTCCTGGTCTGAGTATGTTCATCACAGAATGACTTTGAAGTCTTTATCATATTTTGCTGAATGCATGAATGCATTACAGATTTTGGCTTATGATAACTACAGTTCAGGTCTCAAAAAATTAAAACATGATTTAGACAAAAGTGAAAAATTTTAAAAGTTATCTATTCTAACAGCACATTTTTAAGACAAAGAAAATGAATCAGTCTGTTTTAAATGTAGATGATGATTAGTTTCTTCTTGGATTTTCCTCTGACTTTACTGAGGTTAACAGTGCTTTTACAGAGCAAGTTTTTAACATGTGTTGACCATACAATGAGCAGGATGAGTTCCACTGAAGAAAATTATTTAAGATTCCATTAATCAAAAGAGAATTTACAGTGATCTTCCTTAATTTCTGGGAATAGTTTGAATGCAAAAGCAAAAGGAATAATGCATTAAAATAAAATCATATTTTAATAAATTGCAAACCTAGATCTACCATATTATTGTAGTGAGGCCAATTCACTACTTCAATGTCTATTCAACATCATAGAAACCCTAAATTCAGGCACTAAATGTGGTAGTTATGTGATGTTTTCTGCAAGCTAATTGAACTGACTAGATGAAAAGGGATTGGGAAATGAGGAAGAGCATCTCATGAAAACACTTGGACAACCTTTAATGCACAGGTAGGAAATAGAATTACTGGACTTCTTGGAGACTGACAGATACTTTCCTATAGCAGCAGGAGAAAAATGTATGTCAAAGAGGTGTATACAAAAGACTGCTAGGACTCCACAAACGTCCATTATGAGGGATGGTTTTTGTATGTCAAGATAAATTGAAACATACATTAAAGCTAAAAATCTGCTGACACAGCACATTACAGGAGTCGGCACAACCACTCACCTTATAGTAATTGTTATCGGTGCATTAACACCAGAAAGCCTAGTCAGAAGTTAAAGCCCAAACTCCAGATAAGCATGTTTATAATAAGAGAAGAATATATCTGTGGCTTCATGCTAGCAGCATAATGGAGAAATAAATCTCCCTGTGCTTGCAGGTGTTCACAATCAAACTAACATCCAACTTCCAAAACTTTTGTTATAAGCTGAAGTTTCATATTTTTTATAGGTTAATTTATGATTCATTTTGCAATCACTTGCTGCTTGCTGCATACAGTGTTCTCTGAGGGAAGCTAATGAATTGCAAAGTCCTGAACTAGATTCATACCCATGTTCAGCACAAAATAAACTTCCTCCTGTTCTGTTCACTTTAAAGTGAAGTTTGGAAAGAGAGCTGGGTTACAGTGAAACTGGATTTCTGTAAGACATCAGAGGATTTTCATGCGCACATGTAGCACTTCCAGATGTGAAGGTTTAAAGCTTGCCCAGTTCTTGAGATAAAGTAATCTTAATGATGTCACCCATGTTCTTGGAGGTCATATTGCACATTGCGAAAGCGATGTCCAATGCAGTAGGACTGGCAGCTTCGATTCAAACAAAAGCCAAATATAAGGTCTAAGGGGTTTTGAAGATGAGGATCAGACTGTGAACATAAGCATGTGGAGCTTAAATCATGCCTGCATTACTCCTGGCTCTTCTCTGCCTTCAATCAGTGTTATTACGTCTGTTCATACACAACATTGTACTTACTTTAGAAAGCCTAATGTATCTTCCTTAAAATTCTCTGTCTGGTGCTCCCTCCTCTCTGTATTGCTGGTACTAGAACAAAACATAGGTTCAAAGTGCCAAAGCCACCCAAGTCACCCAGACACCAGGATGATGAAAAGTCATTTTCCAAAATAGGAGAATGATGCTGGAAACACAGCAAACAGGCAAAACTATCAGCCACAATAAGGCAAAGATGACAGTGTGAGTTACATGGCTCTTGAGGACAGATATGACAGATAACTGCACACAAAGAAACCTGCATCAGATGGGTTTGAAAGGAGCAAGCTGACCAGGAAAAAGGAACTGCCTTGTGCCTTGGCTATTGCACTCCATAACATTTATGTTCTAAACTGTCTGCTCATTTGCCAAAAATGCATCTAAGACCAAAGACCACACTGGGTATTTTCCATTCTTGATGATCTGTTCTCTGATGGGTATCTGTTGTGGGAAATGAGATGGCTCATGGAATGTGAGATCCATTTAAGGAGCGAATCGTGCAAAGAATATGCATGGCAGAGAACTGCTGTGAGCTTGGGGATGCCCTGGTCCCTACAAGCCCTGTGTCAGAAGCAGGAGAGGCCAACACACTGTTTATCTTGATGTGTATCATTTGCATAAACACAAGTTAAATTATGCACAATCATAGTTTCAACCACTATAAGATGTTAATGCAATGACTGCACTCATATGGTTTGCCTGCTAGGAGACAGGAATGATTTTTCCAGTGGATTTATCATTTTACCTGTCACATTCTCTCTATTTAAATGTTCTGCCAAGCAAAGAACTAGAGGAGTCTGGTGCTGCACTATGTGGACTACTATGCCACCTTAAAGTTCAAAGCTACTAAAGGGATAATGTCTCTATACAATCCAGCAGTATATGTTAGTTCATTTAGGAAAATATACATTTGATTCTATTGACTCCATTGATTCATCTGTAAGTGCCTTTGAGGCAGGAAAATATGGCAGGACTGAATGGGGAAAAAAAAAAAAGCCTGCATATTAAAAGAAACAGCTGCTCTCAACTCCTTGCAAACATGAGAATGGGCGCACACTATTTAGCTCTGGCATTTCTTCTGCCAAGGCATGTTCAAATCAAGCTTTTTGAAAGTCTTTTTTGCCATATTTAACTGCCATGTTGCTCACCTTCCCCTTCCCCTGTCTTTTCTGATGTTACAGAGTGCTTTTCTGATCTCAAACAGACACTTTTCTGGATATGCCAAATTGGCAAAGAGGCTGATGTTTTCTACACCTTTCTTGAAGCTTGTAGCAGACAGAATTGGGTTACAGGA
Organism: Tinamus guttatus; assembly: GCF_059628265.1. NCBI lineage: Eukaryota > Metazoa > Chordata > Aves > Tinamiformes > Tinamidae > Tinamus > Tinamus guttatus. Next base: position 104,853 of record NW_028289200.1, on the reverse strand, counting down.
AAAGGATTTCCACAGGGATGTTATGAACATGTTTGCTTTTTGCGGGCAGTGTTCAGACTGAAAAACATAGAGTACTGACATTGCAATACACTAAGAGAACAGATTTCATGGATCCTTGTATAAGGATATGGGAGACAAAATAACAAATAAAAGGACAGAGAACAGACCTTAGACTGAGGATTCTTGGCTAGAGAATTAGGTGGATTGGCCCAGATGAGCTGCTGTTTTTGCAGATTGCTCTGAGCTTCTAAATGTAGAATGTTGTTTAAGGTAGATGAGGTGAATTTTATGTTTAAGATAGATAAAGTACTGTTGCAAATATAGTGCTTTAGGTCTGCCTGAGATTCGGCTCTTCTGATATTCTTCTCTGCTAATTGAAAGAGCAATAGACTTCTGTGTGGCTATAAGGATCCCAGTTTTCTCCCTAGAAGGAATAATGGTTTCACTCTATTCTGTGCTTAGTTGCATGGCTTTTTAGCATGCCACTGTTCAGTACTTTGACAATACAGCTGGTTATATTTCCTAAAGTTATGCATTTGAAGAAATTCTGATTACTTTCTGTTTCATGGAAATGGCTGGTTTCAATCAAAGTTACTTAGGAAATGCTTACTTTCATCTTGCAGCGTTAATGGAAAACCATCATAGATTACTTTTTAAATAGAATTGATGCTGCATTAGTCATTGTCAATGACCTGCACATTCTGCATCAGAACCTTTCAAGATACTCACTTTATGGACTGAAGTTTTTGATATCTATTCACAGATATTTTTTTCCTTATTCTGAAGTCTGAAGAAAAACCAATAGTCATACAGCTGTAAGAAGGTAGGTAAAATTTTCTTCATTGCTAAAATGATATTTCATACAAAACAAAGTTCATTAAAACTTAACAAAATCTCTGTGTTTTTTTTTGTTTTGTGTTTTCTTTGTGCAAAAGATATGTAGCGGGAGTACACAGGAAACCTAAAACAGGAAAGAAAATTGGTGCATTTAGAGAGTAAGCATGTTTCCCTGACTCTGTGTAGATCAGTAATCTGAAGTGAGTTTTCTTCCTGCTTTGTCACAGGCTTCTTCAGGGAGGCAAACCAAGATCAAGACATGCATCATTTTGGGCCTAAATTCCCAGACCATTATACTTGGGTAATAGTCCTTTCCTGCCTTATGAGTACGTTGAGAAATCATATACACTAAAGACTGGGAGAGGTTAAGTGCTATGTTAATGAAGATTAAGTAAGGATTTAGGAAAATGAAAGTAGTCTAAATGCTTCCAATTACCCTCTCCATTCTCCCCACAAAAAAGTGAAATTGCCTTGCATGTTTTTCTCTTTAGTGCAGATAGATAGATAGTACACCTCAGGATTTTTTTTCAATGAAAATGTGCTCTATAGGACACCATTTTTAAATAGAAAAGTGAAAATAAAATAGAAAAAGCCAAGTTTATATTTTCTATTTAATTATATATGGTTATGTTTACCATTACATTCTAAATATGTCAGAAAAATCTTAAAGAAAAAGGATAGACAAGTGTATTCATGCTCTTTCATTGTATCCAGAGATGATAGATGTCATTTAGTTTGAGTGCACAAACTATGACACTTTCACAAGTGATTTTTAGACAGCCTCTGAAGATATTGTACATTTAGACTGTCTCTAGTTGGTTATGCTCAGGAACTGCAACTCCAAAGCCACTGATTATTTTTGGAAACCTTGACTTCAAAACATGTTTGTCTTCTGTTCCTAAAATGTCATTAACAAGTCCTTATATATTAATATTTACAACACAGGGGAAGGGAGAGATGTTCAAAGCATGTTTCCTTTCAATTTCTCTTGCTGACAATTAATGCTTATAATTAATCAAGATCTGTAGAAGATAGTCAAGGTATTTTGATCTCAGCTGTAAAGGACAATTCTAAGGGCAAGATTATTTCTGACCAAGTGAGTGATCTTGAGACAGACTTTGTGATGTTGCCACTCAAACAGGAAACAGTCTCACTTTTAAAAATGTAATCGAGAGCAAACTATTTTTTTATTTTACATGGCTCAGAGTATGTAGTTTTAAAACTTTGGGGAAAAAATAGTCCAGGATTTTCTCATTCAGCACTTTTTCTGTCATTCTTGCAAAGCTTGTAGGATTGCTTGGAAATCACAAGAAAAGGAAGCTCTATCACTTTGAATTTCCTAAGAGATGAAAATGAAAGAAGGCAACATATTCAAGTGAAATATGTAAAGTCATATGCAGGGTAGGTAAGTAAGTGACCAAAGGTTTGCCATAGATTTCTGGGTCAGATCCAGCACTTTTATTAAATGATGGAAGTCCCTGGTACAATGTTCTTCCAACTGCCAGTGGCCACTAGTTCAGAGAAAGTCTGAGATTTCAATACATCAGCTAAGGTTTACCTGTTGCTGATCTCATTATTTTCTTTTTTTTTTTCTCTTTTTTTTTTCCTTTGGTTGTCCATTTGCAAGTCTACTGCATTCAAGTGCCTTAGCTTAGACCTAAACAACAACATAAACTAATATAGGATCATGTTGTTAGTACAATCTCATTTTCACTGTGTTATTTTATTTATTACTTTCATTTACTGATATTACAAGAAATTCAGCAGTCTTTTTCAATACAAGTGTTAAAACATAATACATAGATTACCTCCTTTTTACAATGGATTTTTTCAGAAAGGTTGACAAGTTGCTCGAAAGGATAGTTCCCTTCTGGAGGTAGATATTAAATGCCATGCAAAAAAAAATTCTAAATAAGCAATATTTCTAATTAATTGCACTTAAATAGTCCCCTCTTGTCAAAAATGAAATGTATCTGCCAAAGTTTTCATAGACATCTGCACTCACCATAAAATGGTCAGGTTTTGAGGCTTATGGATGCACCTGCTAATCCACACCATTGTGGATGCTTAACATCCCTGAAAACGAGGCTGCTTTTCTTTAGGTACTTGAATTCAGAGGTACTCACCCAAACTGGTTAAGCTTTACCTAATACTCTGGGTCTTTGCACAGCTAACAAAGCCCATAAATTGCATTTCTCAGTATTTTCTTACTTTTGTTACATAATTAGAAGGATAAATCTTGAACTTAATGTGTATCAAACTGACATATCTTCTGACAAGACTGAAACTTTGTAAAATTTCACTGTGATCTCTTCTTGCAGGGAAGCATCATAGGCTGTAAAAATCCATAAAAGGGACTTACTTACTACATCAGAATAAGAGAATAAAAGTGATAACTTTTGGAGTACTCTTACTAAGATGGGATTGAAAGAATAAAAGCATTTCCAGGGCACTCTCAGAATTAATACAGCAGACATCTTTCTCTGAAAAGTAACAGCTGTAATTTCTTTTAGTTCTTGGAGGGATGAATTGAAATTCATCTATTATTGTCTAAAGAAAATGTTAACATTTTTTAAATGTTCTGGCTAACTTATCATGTGTTACTTATCTCTCTTTTTTCCAAAAACCTCGTTCTCTGAGGGCCAAGAACCATGTCCTAACCACTGGAACTGAAAGTCTCAACGATAGTTCAGTCACAAGCCTTTTTTCCTATTGTGTACTTTATTTTACCTAGGGAATAAAAGGGAACGGAAAGCAATGTGTTCTGTACTTTTTGTATAACTGAAGCAATGCTCCGATATTTACATGCTTGCAGCTATTAGATACGGTATTAAACAGAAAATGTCTGAGTTTTCCTCCATCACTGTTAACTATAAAAAGCGCAGCTCCCATTCCTGAAGTTAGCAGACTTAAGTTTCAGAATAGTTATAGTTGACATTATGAAAAATTATTTCACGTTCATCTATTCTGATCTCATAGAAGAGTTAAGCATAGAAGAAAATAGCCTTTTTTTTACTCTATTTAAAAGAGAAGTATTCTACACCGAGTTGTCAAAACTCTCTCAAGCATGTGAGAGAAGCCAGTTGCTGGAGATACAGGACTTGTGAAAGTGAACAAAAGCAATCACAAAGCTCTTCTGATGAAGAATTCACAGGAGGCTTGAATTGCAGGAGAGTCAAGGTAAGATGAAAACGCCAGAAATGGTTATGTGCTAGAGCCAGCCATCAGGAGGATATTTGATAGTGCTTAAGGACTATTGAACAGGGATTAGGTCCTACGGAACACCTATGTGAGGTTAAGACTAGGAATATGCTTATGCAAAACTATTATCCAATAATTTGTTCCCCCAACCAATATTGAGGAAATCATACCAAACTTGTCACTCATATGTACTTCGACCATAGGAGCTATGACCACACCAGTACAATCGCAGTTATGGATATCATATTGACATTTATTTTCTTGTTCCCAGCCAAACCTCTTGCATCTTTTTTTTATATATTAAAACATATGCAATCCTGACAACAATGGGATATATTTATACAATCTAGGAATGTTCCACTGAAGACACCCAAGAGATAACTGAAACTGTTTGACAGGTATAGCTATATGGACACTTTAAATGTAACTAAAACTGGCCTTGCTTGATTAAAAGCAAAAAGATTGTGCAATCATTTGGCTCCACTGATTCTAAAATGCAAGACGCTGGGCTAGATGATGGGCAGTACGATTTTCTGTGTTCCAGCTGGTCAAATGAAGGAACATCTTTTGCTGTTACAAGAGCACCTTCTACAGCCTGGGTAATGGCACTGTATTAGGAGTGCTGAACATACAAACAAAGTCCCTCAGGACCACGAGTCCTACCAGAGCTTTTCCAAGAAATTACAAAGGATGATCCATTTATAATATGTCAAAAGAAACTACATGTAAATTTTGGATTGAAACCTGCATTTAGGAAAAGAAAAGAGGAAAGAAAAGAAAGGAAAAGAAAGGAAAAGGAAAGGAAAGGAAAGGAAAGGAAAGGAAAGGAAAGGAAAGGAAAGGAAAGGAAAGGAAAGGAAAGGAAAGGAAAGGAAAGGAAAGGAAAGGAAAGGAAAGGAAAGGAAAGGAAAGGAAAGGAAAGGAAAGGAAAGGAAAGGAAAGGAAAGGAAAGGAAAGAGAAAAGAAAAAAGAAAAAACTTTCCAGGGACTTTAATTCAGAATGCCCTATATCTCCATGTTTATACTCTCAAGGTGGGGAGTGTCTATACGGATTAGAATATAGAAAGTACTTCTTATGTTGAATTTCTTGGTACTGTCTTAGCATAGGCTATCTTGTACTATTTCTAGCATTGTTGAGGGGGAAAATCACATAGCTTACAAAACCACCTATTAATAAAGCAGTAATTTTAATTACAATATATGTTTACAATATTTGTATATATGTATTTTATTCTCAAGGGATAACTATGTGCTGCAAATCTGTGTACTAAAGGAACTCTAAACACTGTTTAGCAGGATGACTTAACACCCATAAGATATGCTTTGCCATTACAAACTGATCTACCAGAGAATGCTGAAGCTCTTTTTTTATTTTTATTTCCTGTTGCAGTAGTAATACAGCATCATAGAGGATAATGCCATGTCCTCATATTGAGAAATCTCAACTACATATCTTTCTCAGGGAAAAGTATACATTTGTGACATGTACCTTAACATTAAAATGTAGTTCAAGTGTGATCTTACACGAGAAAAAAATCTGACTCTAATAATGCTCAGGGTCACCGAAAGGGATGACTCAGCAAATGGAGTCTACAGAAATGACCCATTAAACCATTCAGTGGTGAGAGATCTTTGGTGGCCTGCAAAAGACTTGTGCACACCATGCAATTTCCAGCCCCTCCAGGAGTTAGTTATCTCTTTCTGTTAATTTGGGATTGTTGCCCCCAAAACCCTATTGTATTACATGCATTTGTGTATTTGTATTGTTTAACTCCCACTTACCTCTCTATCATCAAATGAAGGCCGTTATGGAAAAAAGAAGCTATAACTCCCTCAAAATCTGTTTAAGCTGTTTCCTGCACCTCTCAAGCTCACGGCGATGCGTGTCCTGCTCCGCTTTCAGCATTTCTGCTGCAAGAACACAGCCCCGCACACACTCATGGAGAGCATTTCCCCGGGAATGTTCCCAGTATCCACCTACATCTGCTCCTTCAGCATCCCTCTACTGACTACCAGCTAGCCCAGTGATGGATCTTCGCAGGGAAGGCTGGTTTTGCCCCAAAGGCTCCTGTGGGGGTGATTTCTCCATCTGCCCAGCCTGAACTCCTTGCTGAGCAGGTCTGCAGAGGAACAGCAGCACTCGATACCCAGCGTGAGCTGTAAAAAGAGTAAAGGGATGCAGATTTTTTTTAAAAAAGGTCCTGTCCTCCTGAGTTAGTAGGAGACTTTAAGGAATAGTTTTAGAAACACTGGACTCCTCTAAATATTTCTTTAAAAAAATAAGCACATTATTTCAGATTTTCCTCTCTCCCAGTTCAATGTAGAGAGCTGATGCCTTTTCTAAGGATAAATATAAAAAATTTTGAAAAACCTAGTCCTTTATAATCCATTCCAGATCCTTTCTATTTCAGACACACTATGCAGAAAATATCTTCCACATGAAATCAAAGGGGATAAAAACTAGTACTGTCACCAAGTGTGCCTAGCCACCTGCAAACAGATAAGAGAAAATAAGAGATCTGCTTTCTCCTGGAATACTGGTTTGCAATTAGCACTGCAATAGGGCTGACTGTTTCTGGATTAATTAAAATCTTTGGAGTTAGGGCTCCAGCAGCTGTGTCCTCTCTAATCATGCACATAACCTTTTTGAGCTCATCACGCTCTTCAGTTAGGATGCAGTAACATGGCCTCGTGTACATGTTAGTGTCATCCCTTTGCACAACAGCCCACCAGCGCACCTAAGCACTGAATGGGAAGAAGAACAAAATAATTCTCAGAGATGAAAATTCAGCACAGCTCTTAGCATCTCATTTTTGCATAATATTTTCCTTAAACAAAAAATGCAGCCCAGTTTAGCTTTTCCACTTTTCTAAGAGTGCCTGGGTAATATCAAATGTTTGCAGTTAAGCTAATTCTGCTGTGTGAGTGAATTCATTTTGACATCATGCTAGACTTGGAATCATTTTTGGGTACATACCACTGGGGACAAGAGGAATTTCAGTAATAACTCTTGTTTCCTGGGTTGTCTTATAATTCTAACCTGTGGAATCCAAGTAGATGAGGCAAAAGTGTGCTGAGATGAATTGTCTTTATTATAGAGACTGAGCTTTTTTATTGAGTATATTTCTTAAATCTTATAAACATTAGTTTTACCACACTTTTACATAGTAAATCATACGGAATAGTGATTTGCTTTAATAATATTTATTTTCTTTGCCAACTTCTAAAATTATTTTGTAGGAATCCAGATATAACGAGAATTTTATAGAACATTTGTGGAATAAAAAATCTGAGGTTTGCAGTTTCTGTAGTTAGAAACTGCAGTAAACTGCAGTTAAATCTGCAGTTTATTTATTTCTTTAAATGAAGCTAGCTACACTACACTTACTTAAAAAAATATCCCCATGTGCTCTTAATAAGCAATGCTGCTGCACTGCACTGGTATGAAGCGGATGAGGATGACCATCTGGGGCCACTTCTCACACAAAGGGAAATGGCTGAATAATTTAATTATTTAACATGACTGCTGTAATTAGCCAAGATGTAACATAGCCATATAATTAGCCCAAATATAGATTTTTTGAGACTTCAAACAGCTTGGCTGGATGCTTATAAAAATAGTTTTGCCCTCCCTCCCAAAAGCAGTTTAGCAATAAGGGTTAAGGTCCATTCCATTCGGTCTATTTTTGCCCTTGTGTGTTTGTGCATTGTGTGTTGACAACTGTAGCATGTTTGTACTACAAACAGGGCTTTGAATGAGGGCTTAAATCTGTTCAAGTTTTCTAATGTCAGAGGAATGTTGGCATTGCTAGACAGAAAATGAATCTCTCTTAAAAACCTTCCTGCGTAAAGAAAGAAACTTTTTTTCTCCACAGTAAATGTGATTTGAATAGAACAGAAAGACTAATTGTTTCCCTCTTGTTCTGGCACATATGTTATGAATAGGGTGTGACCATATTTAACTGCAGCTTCTATTCAAAGCGGTAGCAAATAATCAGGCACTAAATAATAGTTTTATTTGGGAAGGAGCTTTTGTACAGGCCTTTCTGTGGATTTTAACACGTACTCCTTGAGTGGCATACTATTCAGTGGCTATATCTTAAAAGACATTTACCTGAACAGATAACTCAAAGGCAAGCAACATGAGTAATAGATTTGATAAATATCTTTCAGTACAGGCTACTGCAAAGAGAAATCCTTTTTCTCTGTGTCATCGGTGGAGACAACCAGAAATGAAAGATATTTAGGACTGGCATTTTGAAAAGCATCTTCTCATTTCAAGGAAAATGTAGAAGTGTAATAGGTTGCTGAGAGAATGATGGAAGCTACTTCCAAGATCTTTAAGTACAGACCACTTATAAATCTGTTCGGAATGAGCAAGGCGTAGCTCATCCTACTGTAGCCCATGGACATGGACTGCCTAATCACCTCACACCTCTGTTTGCAGTAGTGTCTTAAGTGCCTTAGAAAGTGAAGGCCTTGGAGTGCAATGGATTGGAGCTCTCAGGCTGGGCTGAACAAATACTTTCTTCCAGATCGATACTTTGTTCATCTGATTTTTGCAATTGCCTTGATATGAGAAGAAAAAAAATGCTCAGTCGCAATCAATATTTGCCTTAATTGATTAAGTGGCTTAGTTTATGGTGCAGCACAAATCTATTAGCTACAGAGGAGTGGGAGCAATGGTAGATTATTACTATATCTTATATATATATATATATATATATATCTTATACATATCTTACATATATTACTATATCTTAACCTGCAGAGGAGAGCCTACAGAAGGCTCTTGGACAGCTGCAAACCCCTGCAGGCTTGTCCAAGACTAGAAGAATCTCTGGGCTTTGCAGAGCCTTCACAGAGCTTTGAACTGCATCAGTGATCCACGTAAACCCTCATTACACTCCTTCCTCACACCTCCATGCCTTATATGTGCACAAAAATTGCACCGTCATTCAAGAGAATCCTGAAACTGTGTTCTTCTGTGCCAGGGTGAGAAGATCCTTCTCTTCCCACCAAGAAAAGGGGAAAGCTGGTGTCTGCTGCTATGGGGCAACAAGAGCAAAAGCTCCCTTCATCTGTTGTACTTACTAGAAGACAGGAAGGTGAATTAGGAATATTCCAGCATAATTCTCCTATTCTTTTATATTTGTTTAGGCATCTGCTCATGTCCACAGCTGGAGACAGGAATTCGGCCCAGTGATTTGATGGTGGATGAATTCTTCAAGTAAAGCAGGGGCATGTTGTGTGTATTTTCTATGCCATGCTGCTGTCCATCCAGGCTGAGGAATGGCCTGGGCTTATCTCTCTCGAGGTTGCACTGAGCTCTTCGGGCTACCTCCCCTTCCATCCCAGGCAGAGGGCATCTGGGAGCAGGGCTACGTATAAGCAGTGATCCACCAAAGGTGGGCAGCATGCAACTCATCACGCTTGTGGGAAGGAGACGGCAGAGTGTGAACTGCTACCTCCTCATATGAATACTGCTTAGTATTCAGAAACCCTTCAAACTGGCAACCTGTCCTTGCCTTCATGAGACTTGGGGCAGGGACAAGGTCTGCCCTATGTTGCTGTTGGGTATGCGTCATTATCTTGTCCTGGGTCCACAGGGTTCAGGGCAAGCAGTAGAATCCCAAGCGTGGTGCGTGTAGAGATGTCTAATAGAGCCGCATTGGCTCAGTCTTCTGGAACTGAGACAGATACCCATACTGGTATTTGTTGGGGGGGTCTTTGATGTAACCCTTGGACGCACAGAAAAGCTCTCCTGCAGCTCAACACCTCCAGGGAAACCATTTCTAAAGGTAATGCAGTCCTTGCTGCCAGGCCAGCAATATATATCACTTCGTCACAGCTATCAGTCAAAATTCCTAATTCCTCCATAACCCTCAAGCACTCCCTTCTCTCCATGTCACCACAGCAGGTGAAGAGTGCAAGAGGCACAAAAGCAACACATCCACCAGAAGCACGGGCCTGGCAAACAGCCGTGCCAGAGAGCGGGCAAAGAGAGGTCCTTCCAGTTCTCCTCCAAGGGCCTCCCTTCACATAGGGAACATTGGCCTACACATTGACCCAAAAGTTAACGTCCTCATCCAGTACCAAACTGCAGCTGATGAGGAGCTTCAAGTTTGCTTTTATCTAAAGGGACTTAAGTTCACACATACCATAACCACTGCGTAAACTGAGTCAGTGAACGGTAACTGGAGAAAAGCAGGTCATTTTAAAGCCACAATAAAGCTCCAAAATAAATTGCTGTAGTAAGCAGCCTTCTTGCACAGAGATTCCCCTTTACTGCATTGAATCTTTGATGTTTGCTTGCACTTTTTCCTTCCAAGCACTCCTCATAGCATAGCATATTATAACATGAGGGCAGTATGCAATTTATATGAACTGTTTGCAGCAGGCTTTCAGATGTTTCAAAAAATTACCATTAACAGAGAAGATCTCTAGATAAATTGCTGTTATCACAGGGCTATCCATTACTTTTTTCGTGGGTTTCTGGAGATTTTAAAATACATTGATTTAGTATATCTTATTTTTCATTTACAGTTCTTTTTGTACATATAATTTTAATCATATATTTAATTTACATTAAAATAAAATTAAGATTTGAAAGCACTTAAAAGTTAAGGAATATTAAATTTATATTCATGTGGGTGATTTGGTTTTACATTATCAGTGTCTATTTGCACGATATTTTAATGTTTTTTCAAAGGAAAATGTGCTTTGCTGAGCCATTAAAAGGACAGCTGTCCTCTGTATCTTCTTCCCCCACTGTGATTTTTAATGAAAAACATTAACTTGGTGCCATTAATACAAAATTATACACAACAATCCTTTAAACAAAGATTTGTATGGACTTCTGAAATTTCAGATGGCATTAACTGCTTTGTTAGTACTAAATGTGGGTTATGTGTACATGTAGCTATTACCTGAGCTTTTAATTAACATCTTCCTTTTCTGTTACAGGAAGAAAGTAATTTCTAGAACTCTTTTCAAGCTAGATGGTATTAAACAATGGTTTAATATTTGAAGGCGTTTGCTTCAGGCATTAGATATTAAGATATTGCTTAAAAAGAGTTGCAAGGGTGACAAGCCATGCACAATTCTTGGCTTTTAGTTAAATCACCAATGTTTATGTGCCTGTATTTCCAACATTTCTAAAAATATCAGTCATATACCAACATCAGTGTGACATAAATAAGAATTTTAGATAAATTTCATGTTACTGAAAAGTCCTAAATTCAGAAAAGATATGAAAAATAAACATTTCAGATGATGTTATAGTATGGTCAGTCCAATGAAGTACTGTTATTTGCACATTTTCTTACCAAATTATTTTATTCTATCTTAAAAAAGTGAAAATCTGCTGGTAATCCAGTATTGCAAGTATCAAGCTGCCTGGTATATTAAGAGAATACTGTGATCTTCTTGAGATGGTAAAGTGCATGTTCACAGATTTATCTACTTCACTGATTTATCTATCTCCTCTGTTTTCCAATTCCACTTTGACTGAGCCTGGGAAATCTCCAGCCTCTTGTCCCTTGTTATGTGAACCCAGTGCCACCTAGTTGGCCCTCCATCATCCACCCCTATCCATGAGAATTCAGCTATTTTCTGAATATCTTGCCTTTGACTGCAGGTTCCTTTCTCTCTCTAATCAGGCCACAGTTTGAAGTGATAAACTCCCTGCCAGTTCCTGACCTTTTTTCTTCCTTCATCCCCTCCAACAGTAGACATCTCACTTGCACTAAGAATAGATTTTTGACCAATTCCTGGATTATTCCTTGTTTCATTTGAGTAAAATTTAGTCAGCCCTAAATAAAAGTCAGAGTTTTTTTTTTCACTTTTACATCTGTATAATGAAAACATTTTCATTAAAATACCACCTAAAATTTTTTTTTTCATGGATTCTTGAATGCAGCTTAAGTTACATGCAAATAGTTCACTGGGAGAGTTTACAAAGTTATATATAGTGTGTGTAGAAAGCTGACTCTTCCCCACATAAAACGTGCTTCTGCTGTAACAGAAGTCCTTATAAAGTAACTGCATTTTGATGCTTTTGCCTCTCTTGGGAAAACTCCTCCTTTGCTTGTTCAGTCCACATTTGCACAGAGCCAGAGCTTACAGATGGAATTAAACCAGTTAGTAGCTGCCTTATTTCCGTCCTTGCTTTTTGCTTCTCAAACTAGCAGACCTAGGAATGTTAGGAAAACTTTGAGATCAATTGTTTGTGGGCTAAACAAAACAAAAGAAAACACTCACTTCTTTCCTTGGTTATCTTTTTAATTGGTTAAAACACAGCATCTCCAGAGCTTCTCATCCAACTTTCTTTAGTCGAAACACTGTTGATAGGCCATGCGGAACATAACTAGATAGAAAACTAAAACAAGAAAATCATAGAGGATGGAAGATGGAAGAAGATGTGCAATTCCCCGTTAAATAAGATCCCATCTCTTCAGCAGAATCACTTCAAGCATGCCAATAATGATGGAGTCAGCTGTAAGCCAACAAGCTGCTTTATTTTTCCTGTTTGGGAGAGGATCTCACTCATTGCCTCTGAGTGAAGAGTAGCCTCCACAGAGGACATCCACAAAGCGCGTTACTATCCCAAGTGAAATGGGGTGCTCCACAGTGAAGCAGCCCTGTGACTGCTGCCATGGGTGATAGAGGAACGAGCCAGACGTTTTTCCTGCTCCCCTTCCTATGGTGCCAGTGATGTCTGCAGTTGGACTGCAAATGAGCACCACTGCCCCAGTAGGAATTTTTGTTGTGACATTAGTAGCAGGACAAATTTCAGACTTGTGTTTACACAGCGATCACTGTTGCACTACTTTCCACAAAGTTATCGCCTGGTGAGCAGTCTGGGGTAGAGGAACACAGGCTCAGGTCAACTACAACACCCTTTTTTTTTTTTTTAAATCAGTTTATTTCTCTGTGTCTGCAGTAATTCGGAGGGCTGGGTAAAGGCCCCACCAGAATGCTCAGGTTTTTAGGCTCTTCAAACTTAGCAGGGGTTCTCCATTAGATGGCACTGCTGCATACGCTCATCTTTTCCACAGTCACTTTCCAGGGCCAGGTTCATCGCCCACACAAGAACAGCACTAATGGGTACTGGGACCTGTCTCCAGTGTGCACTAACAGGACAGTAAAGCCAGGCAGTGAAGAAAGCCACAACAATGTCCATCCAAGGTAACGGCTTGGACTTCTTCAAAGAAAAATGTAAAGTTTAGGAATATGATCGAGGATCTCTCCAACATTTTTTTTCTTTATAAAATGTGCATTTTGTACCTTGTCCCTCTCGCGTTTCATTTGACAGAAGACCCATTTTCATTACTATGCTCCTCTTTACGGTATACCATGATATGTGGTATTTGTCAGGATAAAATGCTATGCAGAAGGGTCTGAAAATCAATACTTTTTGCTTTATAAAAGACACTACATATATTCTGTTTGGGGGTATGTAGCTTGCTTTCTATAGGAGTAGTTAGTCTTCATGATAATAATTGGCCTGCTTAGCCTTAAAAGCTACTAATTCACAGAGAAAAATGTCTTTGCTTAAAGAGAGTCTACAGTCATTAACTTATTTTACTAAAGGATTCCAGGATATCTTTCTATTCACATTCTCAATTTTTTGTTTGTTCGCTTTTGAAGGGACAAGGAGGTCCCTTCAGATTTAATTGCAAGAACTTTGAGGTCACGAAGTATTTGTGTCTTCGGTTTTGGTTGTAATTTGGGGTCTTGGTTTTGTTGTTCATTTGCTTGTTTTTTTCCAGAACTGCCTGTTCAAACAGATCTAGAAAGAAATATCACATTACTTTTATTTCTCTCTGTTTATTTCTAAGTGTGCAATTCTGCTGACGCTGTTAGTGCTAGGAATGGAAAGTTTTTTGTGCTGTCATAAGGAGCAGGATCTTGAGTTTAGTGAGGGAAAGTGGTCTTCAGGAATGAACACTAGCATCAGCATTAACTAGAAAAATCTCATCTGCTAATTGCAACTCTGATGCTATTTGTAGGGTTTTCAAGACACCACATAATCTCCTTGTCTCAAAATTTCCATCAACAAAATGTAGTGAAGCACAGGAGTTAACTGTGTGGAGGGTAGATACAGAGAATTAATTGAAGAATTCCTCCCCACAGATTTTTATACATACAGATAAATGCATTGTTCTGATCTGCAGCATTTCCAGGGACAGGAAAATGAATGATGCTTTGAAGAATTATTGAAGATTTACACTGAGGCAAAATATTATGTGTGCCATTTAAATTCAAAGTTGATACATTTTTTAGAAATGTCTGAACTAAATAGACAATTCCAAACACCTCATTTTTTCATAACCTGCAATATTCTTCAATAATTGCTCCAAGATTCACACAGAGAAAGCAGCACACAAAGAAAGCAAGGTTATTAGTAATACTTTGAGCACAGTCATATGATTTGCCTATTGCTTGAATTTTTCAAGCTGTTTATGTTTTGTTTCTCTATGTGAAGTCACCACTTTTATACCTCCCACAATTCCTGTGGTTTCCACACGGTTTATGTAAGTAATAATAATCAAGGTGCAATAGATTTCCTGAGGACTAATGACAGGCTGTGAGGAGATGAAGGTCAGCAGCATAGCCAAGGATCATTAACCCTAGCTGCTCATTAATCTCAAATTTACCTTGTGCCAAGGTCAGCGTTGTTATTTTAAGCTGCAAATGAAAAAAAAGGCATGGCCATATGGATTTTTAATTTATACATAGTTTTAAGTGCAACATTTAGCATATTTTGAAAAAATTAATTATATTCAGGAGAATTACATTAGCTAATCAAACTAGCAGCCCATCTTTCACTATTTGATTCAGCTTATTTTCTTTAACATATATACTGGAACCGTGACAGAAAGGACTTACAACATTTTTCTTCCATATGTCATTGTTATGGACCTATTAATTAATGATGTTGTTTATGTATCTATTTACAAGTTTGGATTTCCATCCCAAATTTTATGTTTTATTTATTAATATCTCTCATAAATTATTTTATTGAACATCTGTTTATTAGTTTTTAAAGTGATGTTTCAAGAGCCTGTTTGCTTGTAAAGTAATATATATAGAGAGAGAATGTGTACATTGTTAGAGAACTCCAGAAGGAAGTTAAGTACTACCTTTGGAAGAAAAATAAAGATTTTGAGAGCTAACTAATATTCACAGTTGCATTTATGAGTAGCCTACTGTTTAAATTAACATTGCTAATTAAACTTGTTTTCATAGATACTCATCTGATTCCTATGTCTGTATACACACATGCTGGGCTTTAAAGACTCGCGGTTCTCAAGGGTGATTAGGAAGGATCCAGGCTCTGATGTTAGTCTCAGAGGCACAGGATGCAGACTCTCCACATTATCTGCAAATAAGTCTTTTAAATAATAAAAAAGTTGTTTCTATATTTATTTTAGAAGATTGCCTCTTACTCAGGAAATTTGCCCCAGAGATCTCCTCCTGAACTTCTCACCCTTTGTGGCGCTAATTCCCCATGCTTGCTCCCAGCTGGGGTTTCAGCTGGGGTGCTGAAAGGGACCAAATGGGTCCCTGAGGTTGGTCCTGCAAGTTTACATACAACTTTGCAGTAGACATTTAGACCCAAAGGATGGCTTTGACTCCATGTGCCCCAACTCACCACAGGTCACAAAATATTTTCCTGGATTTTCTTACCAACTTCAGCTCTACAAGGAACGGCCAGAGCCACAGTGTAACGCACAACACAAAGAGCAGGAAAGACAAGCATCAACTGCAGCGCTTTTACATGCTTGCCTACATCCTGTTTCCAAATGAGGTCAATCTGCAGAGCTTTGGAGCACGGCTCTCCAACCAGACATCTTGAACATTTTAATACAGTCCTAAATCACCTCATTTATTCTTACTGACATGTGTTATGCCTCTACTTGTAACACATTTTTAGTACTTCCTTTAAAATATATTAACAGGTGTGCATGTGAAAAGATGGAGAGTTTTAAGAGATTGGTGTTGCTGGACAAAGACTCAATCTGAATTCAGTCCAATGAAAATGTTACCTTATATAGCTTTACAAGCCAAAAAAAAAAAGTTTTAAAAAAGGAAGAAAGAAAAAGAAAAAAATCCCCCAAATTCCATATTCTGGATCTATGTCAGGCCAACTGATCCAGAAAGAAGACGATTTTCAGTCCTCTTCCCAAAGTATATTTAGTTTCTTCTTTCTGTCACTCTCTTCTGCATCTTTTTTCACTTTTCCTTAAAAAAAATAGGAAACAAGTATTCTAAAAAACATCTTGATGTAAAGTTATTTTAAAAGCTGAGAAACCTACAAAATACAGGTTAGTTCCCTCCTTATTAAGTGGAAGCAGATGCTTATTGCGATGAAAAGATATAGATATGTGGACTCTCACCTATAGTGGTCAGCCTAAATTAGAGTATATTGATGCTAATCTAGACTTGTACTGTCTACAGTACATAACATCCTACATCATGGGTCTAATTCTGCCATTTTTTATTAGACAGTGCAATGCATGATATCACAAGTTATTCTACTAAAATGCACTTACATGCATTTTACTTACATGTACCTATGACACGCATATTTACAATGCATATAATTAATGCTATACATTATGTACCACATATTTGATATGTATATAATATGCATATACATATATGTATATAATATGTATATAATACATAAGATAATATGTATATAATACATAGTACGTATTTTGCATAGTCTTACTGTCTTTTTCCTATGGTCTGTCAAGATGCTTTATTTATACAAAATAAAATCCTCTAATGCTTCTGATAAAATGTTCCTTCTAGTACCTACTAAGTTTGCTACATCAACATCAAATATTTTGGTAAAGAGTTGCCTAACGTCCCCACTTTGGAAGCATCAATATACTGGAACACCAAACATCATTACGAAAGACACCTCAAGGTTGTTTTGAAATGAAAATCCTTTTTAATATCTCTTTATTATGTTTTCATATTAAAATACATACAGGGAAAATTGCCACCCAAAACATAATTACATGCAGGTTTTGCTTAGTTTCATAGTACTCATGCTTTCTTTCATTGACTATCTGAATGCAATCAATTTTCCAGAAAATAGTATGGATAAGAAATTGCTGGCAAATTGTCCACAAAATACGCAAACAAGCAAAAGGAGGAAAAAAAAAGGCATAACAATTTCAAAGCATACATTACATTACAAAATAGCATTTGTAAGCATATATGTAGCAATACATATATATGCATATATATATATATATATGGATGTATGGATGCATTCTGATAGTTCTGTTTTTTCTTTCCCATTCTTCATACAGGCTGACCTCTTTTGAACAGGTTTTCAGTGATTTTCTCATAAAGACATTCAGATTTATATTCTAAACACTGACAACTGATTTTGAACTCCCAAGTGTATACAGACAGTTACAACCGTTCTACCCTGTTTTCTATTTGTTAACATTAAACCAACTGCAAATCAGTTGAATTCAATGAAGTTTTAGCAATTTAGAATAAATAAATATTTAACCTGCTATGGTAATAATCAGTTGTATATGTATGCTAAATCAAGACTAGAGTTCATCACAGTCTTCTCTAGCAATAATTAAAATAACTGACTATCTCTAATGTTGCCCGTTCTCTGTATAGTCCTGTACAAAATCAGAAATGTTTCAAATAATTTAGGTAATTGCCATTCTGCTTTTATGCTGGAAATTGGGCACATATTCTTTGATTTCTTTCTGTTAAAGCTTCGCAGAGTGAATAAAGGAAGATTTTCTCTCTGGCTAACTCATAAACTTTAATATACTATGTTTTTCAAATGAGTGAAAAAAAAAAGAAAAAGATGATTTAGTAACCAAGGAGCGTTTTTAAAGAATTGCAGGTAAAATACTGTCCCTTTTGGTATAAATTCTGAATTTATTCAGTTATTTCTGCTTAGCTGTTTAATAAATACTATTTCACTCCAGTTTCAGTATACTGACACCTACAGAAATAATCTATTATTCAGGTGATGAAAATAGCTGCTCAGTCCAAGTTCTGAAATAGAAGAGTTTTTTAATCCTTTTAGAATGTATTTGCTGAACATGTCATCTAAAAGATTTTCTCTGTCATGTAAAGCCTTGGAAGAACTGCCCTCCTGCTTTTTCTCCTGTGTCACATTACTCCTTACAGATATATAAAATTAATAATGTAATTAAATAAAAATACAAGTCTCTATATAATGTGTGTGCACATTCAAAATAGCTTTTTGGTAAATTCTTTGCCATGATACTAATAAGTCTGACTGCACTCCAGTTTTGCTGTTTGTAAGAGATTACATATCTATCTCTCCCATTTACCTGTAGGCTCTGATCAAAACATACAAAGAATGCAACTACTTTTTTAACTGTCATGACTGATGCTGACAAAATTTTACCCTTAAGCCCTATAATCCCGGTTGGTCTTAACCTTTTTAGAAAAATTTCTATTATTTTATAAATGTCAGGAAGAAATACGAGCATTTTGCCATGGGACTGTACATTACTCTCCTATTTTATCTCTTTCTTTCCTGTTTTACCAAAATCATTCAACTTTGAGACAAAGTAAGAAATCAGTCTCAAAACTAGCAGACATTGCAAGGTGCTGCACTATTCAGCAAGCAGGCAGGGAGCACTTTTTTGTTGCTTGCTGTTTTCTTGTCAGAATCCAATGCTATAAAATATTTTTTTCTTAGTCTTACATACCTTTCAAATTTAGCAGTTGAAAACAGTAAAGAAGAGCAGAGACATTCCTGGAAACAGTTTAAGGAGCCAATCTGCCTACGGGCACATTTTGGTAATTTCTTGTGGAAATCAGACATTATTCCTCAACATCGAAGGAAGCAATGTTCACAGTTCATCTGTAAAATAAAATTCCACTGTGACTCTGCTGCTTGAAGTGTTGTCATTTAAGAGGTATGTAAAGCCAAGGACTCGGTCATTTGTGACTTAAAAATCCCAAGTCATTTTTTTTGCATTAGCAGTAGGTTTTTCCTAGGTTTCTGGCCTAAATCCAGTTCAAGCGATTGTATATGACTACTCACCTAACATTCTCTTTCTGTTCAGATGATTATGCTATTATTCTTTTTCTCTTCTGAAATGCTGAAATACTTCTGCAGACTATTAAAAAGTTCCTTGCCTTCTCCCCAAGGTAGATGCATTTCAATGCTGAGTTATGTGATTCCTTGAATATAACACTTTGTAATTGGTTTGTGAAGTTTAACATGAACTCTGGGATCTTTAGAGGAAGAGCTATAAAAAAGTATCAGTCACTTTTATTCTCTGATATATCATCTCTGGACCTTTTCTTATCAGGTTTGGAAATACCATGGCCATGATTAAACATTACAGATTACTGAAGCAATGTCATGATGAAAGGACAAGTATCTTCATCTGTCAGTAAGGAAGCAAGAAAACGGAAAAGGTACTAATCTATTCACCTTAATTGAAAAAAAAAGAAAAAAAAAAAGTTTGGCTCTTGTTAAGATTAGAGAACTCAGTAGTATCTTTCCAGTAACAGTACTGGAAAGATAAATATAATTGAGAAATGTGGCCCCTTTGGAAACAAAATTAATTATCCAAAGACTGAAAAGGAAATGTTTCTAATGGAAGTAAAGCCTAAATATTCCTGACAACAGTAGCTAAACAGTCCAACAGTAGCAAAATTCCTCACCAAAGAGGCAGGGAAAGCAGCAAAAGAGCGTACTGCCTTTGACTCTAGTCAAAGAGTCAAAGGAGTGTTACTTCAGGAATACCAAGGAAAATAACCTTGGATGAGTGACCAAGAAGTAATTAAACATAACTAAACCAAAGGAGAAACAAAAATCTTTAACTAGAATCACTATTTGTAAAGGACAAACGTTGGTGATTAAGATGGTAAGCAAAGGAAAGAAATCAGCCTACATATAGGATCTGAGGACTTTAACATGGAAGAGGTTCTCGACTGTTTGAAGTCAAAGGGTTGAAAATATTTAACTCAGGTCAAAGGGAGAAGAATGGGAGTGAATGCACAGGAAAAGGCTTCAGACCTAACTGGTTACATAACCAGCTCAAGCAATATATTATGAATAGACAGAATGTCAACAAGGGATAGAAACAAAGACTGATCAATACAAACCCAATGTCTTAGAAGTCAGAAAATATAATGTAATGTGATGTACAGTAATGTAACATGTTGCTAAAATCAGTTTGAATTAGCTTCTATGAAGATATTAAAACATAGAGCAAAAATTTTGGCTAACATCTTCAAAAAGAAAACAAGGAAAGATTCAAGGCCTCTATACACTTAAGCAAGAATAACAATTGAAAATAACAGAAAGATGATGATTTTGGCTACAACAGCAAAGGCATTACATCTTGCTAGATCACTACAGGAAAATGCAAACACAGTCCTGGGATGTACCAGGAAAGGCCCATAAAGACAAAGAAGCTAGTGCATTTTGTAAAGCCCCAGTCATATTCAGGGTGAAGTCACACTTGATAGATCTATGGAAGGTCTGAAAGAGGGGTAAGAGGGAAGAACGTTTCTTAAGACATTTATGACATTTACAGTATCTTTAAAAACAGCTTATCTGGTCTAGTAAAGCACAGGCTGATGCATGCTTTTCTTTTTCTACAAATGCATCAAGCAAACACTATGGAAACAATTGCTTAAGTTGAATTCCAATGTTGCCATAAGAGTAGGTGGATATAAAATCTTCTGACACATCTAGGCATGGAAATAGGTTTCTAATTATCAGAGCACTGAGGTTTCGTAACAGCCTTTCAGTAGAAATACTGAGGGCAAGAAAGCTGACTTTTAGGAAGGCATCTGCTCAGTTTAAGACGGAAACTGCAATGATGCAGTTGCCTCCTGGGTTTCTTAGGTGAGGAGGTTTCTTGGAGATCTCGCAGAGCTGTGTCCTTGCGGGCATCCTGGGAGCTCCATCTCCTCACACGGTCACTTTTCCCCTCCAGACCTCGAGCTGCACCAAAAACGGCCGTGTTTGAGAAGTTTGCGAAGGAGACCTCGGCGGGCTGACAGGCAGCTAGGAAGTTACAGGTTAAGTATCTCCAAGATGAGCAGCGCTGAATTCCAAATGGGATACATTTGGGCCATACCGCTTACTTAGTGTAAACAAATGCTTATGATTCCGGTCAAGATCAACTTTTCATTTCTATAAAGCCTATTTTAATAACCTGGCCAAGGCACCATTAAAATGGGAATATTAACTTTCCAACAATTTCTAAAGATCGAAATAGAATCCGTCTTGGCAAAAACAGTGAAGTCATCTACCAAGAAAAACATTTTAGGTAGTTATATAAGCAGTAAAAATAAATGTTTTATAAAATTCACCCAGAAGGACTTGTAAGTATTTAAAAATAATAATAATAATAATTAACTAGATTTCATAAGGTGTAAAATAGCCAAAAATAACAACTAGTACAGCTGAAGATGGTGAAGTCATTTCTCCTACTGCACTCCAAAGCCTGACCACCTGTAGAGATTTAAAAAATATAACCAAAGAATTAATTGTCCCAACCTGGATAGAGTGCAAAATTCTGTCTCTTACACGATTTCATGTTGCCAAAGTAATTGGAATTTTATACAAACTTAGTATGTTTTACAAGTATTTGTTCCTCTGGCACAGAAGGATACCACTAGGAAGAGAGATGAAATAAAGGAATATCTACTGCATTTTCCTTTGCATTAGAAAACTGACGCACGGTCTTGTTCCAGTTTGGCTCCTACTCTCTTTTGTCCCCTAGGACAACCTCTCCTTCTGCATTGACCAACAAGAGAATTTGGAAGTGTAGATAAATTCTTACTACCTTCATCATGACATAGACATGATAAATATACTTTGTATTTGGCAAGGTGGATTTAGTAAAGAAAGAATTACTCATATTAGAACAGATTCGTGAACAAAGTGATTCGCTGCCTATTGAACCTATTAGTTTGCATGCACTTCTGATATATGAATTGTGATTCTCCAAAACACCTGCTGGCTACTTGAAAAGGCATTTGCTTTTACACAGAGGATCAGGGTGCTGATTTTACTTGGAAGCACTGAAGGTGGCCCGCAGCTAAAGGCAGACGTAAGGAGGGTATGCTAACACTGAGATCTCAGCTGGGTCTTCCAGATCTGTGGTGGGTGAGCTGGTGTTACACACTTGGATTAGATAGATAGAGCACATCTCCAGTCTGCATTATGAAAGGAATTTTCATTTGTATAAAACACTCAGAGATTATTCAGATTTTTGTTTCTTTGTTTTTCTATCTATAGTGTGGGAAGCTTAGTCCTTTCTCTGCAAATACCTGAGAATTTCCACGAACAAATTTCTGCTTACTTTAAGGACTGAGTACTTTGATGACACTCTTTTTTTCTTACGTGGGTAGGTGGTATAATGATCTTTGAACTTGCAGGACTAAGTGCCTGTATTGCTATGCAAAGCTGCCCTACGATACAGAAATATGTAGACTTGGCTTCTGAATGAGCTGAATTTACGAACTATGAGTTGCTTAAAAAAATCACAAACCTTTCTTTCACAGGACTGGATAACATCCTTTATTTTACAGAGGTTACTGTTTATCTATTAAAAATACTTAGAGGAAATCAACACTAGTTCATAATTTTCAGGGCCCAGGGCCCACATAGAGGTAGACAGTTGCCTTTTTAAAATGAGAAGGATTACTCATCTTCCCCCAGTTCCAGAGCCAAAAATGGAGGCTGACAAACAAGTGACAGAGTCCTCAACTCAAGGCCTTAAACCAACAAATACTAACTTAATGGATTAATCATGTACCTTTTCACAAAAGCTGATGTGCTTTGAAATGATTATTAAAATGGTGTTTTAAGATCATGGCCTATTCATTAGCTTCACCTTTTCCCTTCTTCACTCCACATACTTGTTCCATTCTCAGATTTTGGGCATTCAGTGATTTAGTAACTAAACGCACGCCCACACACCCACATCCTGGGAACTAGAACATCCCTCCTCCCCCCTTTCTCTTTGTCCTTTGGATCAGAATTTGTTTGTTCATTTGTCCTTTGCTACGTAAAGCAAAATACCAATCTGTTCTTCGCCTGGGAATTTCCCTTCATTCCTCAGTTTCGTGAACTTTTTATTTTCCTTCAAATATTGCAGCCACCTAGTTGGACCTAAGGTTCTTGTCAGCTGTCACTGGCAAAGAATTACAAGAGAGAAACACTTTCTTTTGTAACTGAAAAAACACTTTATTAACAAATTAAGAGAAACTGCATTGATGCAAATCTTCCCCCTGCATGCTTCACTCTAGAATTCCTGTGCCTCTTCAGTAACTCTGGAATTTGATCATGCAAAAATAATATGCAATAGTTAACTAGTTCATATTCTTCTCACATTAACTTTTAGGGGTGACTAGGCCAAATACAGCTGGAATAGCTTGACTCCTCAGGAAAAGCCAATGCAAATGCACCAAACCAAAGCATGAAAACTCCACACAAGTATTTACTGAAAGCAGCTACATGGGGGGCACACACACCCCACAGAAACCATTACCCCCCCAGACTCCTCTCAGTGAGGGAACCACCAGCTTCTTCTTTGCCTGAACTTTCAGCATCTTCGGAGCGACTGAGGGAGCTGGGGCTACTAGTCTGGAAGAGACTCCGGAGAAACCTTATCACTCCCTACAACTACCTGAAAGAAGGCTGTAGTGAGGTGGAGGTCGGTCTCTTCTACAGAGTAACTACTGACAGGACAAGAGAAAGTGGCCTCAAGTTGTGCCAGGGGAGCTTCAGCTTGCATATCAGGAACAACTTCTACACAGAAATAGTGGGGAAGCATTGGAAAAGGCTGCCAAGAGAAGTGGTGGAGGCACTGGCGGTCCGCGGCAGTGCTCAAGAAACGCATATATGAGGCACTTGGCAACACAGCTTAGCAGACACCATGGTGATGGGTTAACGGTTGGACAAGATGATGTTAAAGGTCTCTTCCAAACACAAGGATTCCACGACTCCCTACCTCAAGCCAGACCACCCACCATCGCCACCTCGGCCAGGGACCGTTACCAACGGCCTTGGGCTAAGCGGAACGCGAGAGGCGCGGGGCGCCGACGGCGGCTGCCCCCATTGGCGGATCGGGTGGCGCGCAGGCGCGTTACGGGAAGCCCTTCCCCCCGCCCCTTTCCTCCTCCTCCTCCCGCGTGGGCCGGGGGGTGCCGGAAGAGGAGGAGGAGGAGGAGGGTGCGCGCGGGGATGGCGGCGCCCGCGCGGCCCGCGCTGCCCACGCCGCGGCACGAGCACGTGCGCGCGCAGGGCCCGTTCCGCGAGGTGTACGAGCCGGCCGAGGACACGTTCCTGCTGCTGGACGCGCTGGAGCGCGACGCGGCCCAGCTCCGCGCCGCTCGGTACGGCGGGGAGGAGCCTCGGCGGCGGCAGCCAGTGGGAGGGGAGGGGCGGGGCCCGGGGCGTGGGCACGCGGCTGCGGTGGCGGTTGGGCGGTAACGGCTCCTCTCCAGGCGGGCGGGAAGGTGAACTGTCCCCTTCGTGTCGGGGGAGGTGGAAAGTGGTAGAAATGTCTTAATTTGAGCCCAAGTGGCGCGTGGTGATTTGCTGCTCTCTGCTAAAATGGTTTTACGTAAATGTAGTAAGTCCCATAGGAATCGTCAAGGAAATCCTATTGTAAGCATATATTATGAAGTAACCTCTTGCTACTCAGTCCAGAGTTTGGCCCAAGCTCCTCTGAATTATTCTGCACCTGAGTCCTGCTTTCTGTGTGTTTCACACTAATCTGACTTCTGCTGGAGTTCAACCTTATTGCAGAGAAAATAGTCTGTACTGTCAGAATTGTGTAGGTAATGAAAGTTTGCTGTTAGGCACAGAGGAAACATTTGTGGTTTCTGAACAGGTTTTTGAAAGCCTGGAGTTGTTCTCATTCTGTGGGCTCAGGCAATTGTGAACCAGGTCCTACCACGCAGGCTTTAGAGATGGTGTGATCAGGAGGTGTTATGGCGTGATGGGGTAAAGTCTGGCACTTAAGTATTTTTTTTTTTTTTAAGTGCTGCCTTGACTACTTCAGTGCCTGTTTGGTGGAGGTGCTCTTAAGTGTTACAGAAAATGTGTCCATAGCTTTCTCTCTTCACATTTAGAGTTGAGATCTGCCTTGAAATAGGATGTGGATCTGGTGTGGTTTCAGCATTTGTGGCTTCCATTATTGGACCCAGTGCACTCTACATGTAAGTGTAATAGTGAGTGTAATAATGTAAGTATAATAGCAGTTAAACTGTTAATAGTGATGAATATTTAGCACTGACAATATAATATTATTTTTTCCACTTTCATCACTATTTAAAGCTACCTTTTTCACAGGGAAATACTAGTCTGATTTTCTAGGATGCTGAAATCAAAGCAGAGAGATTCAGAACTACTTAAGGTTCTGCAGTGATTCAGTAGTGGTAGAATTCGCTTTTCCCCAGTCTAGACTTCTTGTTGGGTTGAATCCTGAATTTCAATCAGTGCCCAATCTTACTGTGTTTTAATGGCATGTCATTAATTCGTTCCTTGGGTGTTGGAAGGAAGTGCGTTTAATATTATTAAAAACTAGCAGAGCTGGTATTGAGAAGGAAATCTTACAAGTACTTCAACTCTCAGACAGTCATGTTTAATATGAGTTTCTAGTATGTGTTCTCTTTTGTTTGAAAGCCAAAAAAATCAGTTAGGTATCATATTTAGAATAAAACACAGATAACTGGTGTAACATTGGGTATGCAAAACAACATGTGATTAATTAGGTACTTCTGTTGTTCATCTATAGATACAAATACAACTCTGCATTTATGTGCAACCTAACTATCAACCTTAAGTTCTCTTTTCATAATGTGTATGTGAATCTGATTATATGAATGCATAGAGAACCAAAATGATGTGTTCTTTTCAGTGTTTGGATGGCAATTATTTAATAAAAATTCCTAGTACGTACTCTAAATTTACTGTTTAAGAAGGTACAAGGTAGGTATTTGGTTGTCAGATAACTTGATGTCGTAGTCCATCAGACAGCAATATAAATGTCATTCTTTTAGATTTCACAAAATATTCTTACCTAGGTTTTGAATACTAGAATTTTGGGAATAGTGTTTTGGGAAATAATAATAATTTACTCAGGGTTAACGACTGTTTTCTTTCTTGCCCTCATAGATGGATTTTCAGTTTTGTTCAATTTCTTTTGTCTGAGTGTGAAAGTTTTTCATTTAAAAATAAACCTGTCTGGTAAATTAGCATTACCCCTTATTCATACTAAACTTCCCAAAGTACCCATTGTAAGTGGAATGGGGAGTTTATGTAAGTTTTTCTTCAGGGATTTATTATATTGGGAATAGACTCAGAAAAAAAATCATTAAATACTTTCAATGTAGTGTTAATGGTTTAGCTGCTGATACACTTTGTGTGTTTTTATGGGATATTTCTTCTTTACTTGCAAAGTAAAGGGTATTGAGAAATTTTGCATTGAAGAGTATTCATTAGTTAGCAACAGTTTCCACTGTTAAACTTCCAGATACAGCAATCAATAACATTTTTCTTTCAGGTGTACAGATATCAATCCTATGGCAGCTTACTGTACACTGGAGACAGCCCTGATTAACAATGTTCAACTTCAGCCGATAATTACTGACTTGGTAAGGTACAGATTTCTGTAATGTTTTCTTTTGTAATTTTTATAATACTTACGGGGATTTGCTTCTAGTCATCTCAGATATGTACACATAGATACTAATGATCTGCAGTAATATTTTGTGTATTATGCCAGTATTTATAAAATAAATTTATAAAGTATTTATGAAGTATTCAAGAGGTACTCCTGTAATCCATACACATACATACATCGATATCAAAAGTAACCATAAAATCTACAAGAAAAACAGTTCCTATAAGTTGCCATAAGTGACAAAGATTCAAATATAGTTCTAATCCAACAGTAGTGGACACATGTAGCACAGATAAATAGCTTGCTTTCCAGAATGGTAACATGGAAGACTAGAAAAGACTGGTGAACTAGACTTCTGGAAGAGTAGTGAATTCATCCAACTTTGTAGTCTATTTTCTCACAGAAGACAATCTGTAACTATAAATAATAATAAAAAAGTACTATGTGCTTTCTAGTTATGCTCTACAGATCTGAATTTTTCATTCTTCTCAGAATAATCTTGAATGATTGGCAGCTTAATGCAACAAACTTTGCATTTTGATTTTTGCTTGTTTTTTTTTTAAGTTGATCTTTGTGGCTGTTTAAATTCATAAGCAAATATCTAGTACTATATACTAGATATTATTGTTACAAAATGTTTGTCTTCTGTAAGTATCAAAGAAAATAAGCAAGGAACCATCAATTTCATCTGTAGGTCAAAGGATTGTCACCAAGATTAAATGGAAAAGTTGATCTCCTGCTGTTTAATCCACCATATGTGGTAACACCTTCTGAAGAGGTAGGAAAAAATGGACCTTAAATGTGAAGCAAAATGGGGTTTATGGCGTTGGAATACACAGTAAATAAAATAAGTTCTAGTATGAAAGCTAAGCTTGCAGTTGTTCAGCTGCTTCTCATTAATTTGTAGTGTTTTTGAAAGAGAGTAAAGGGTGTTGTGGAGCCAGGACTTGTAACAACTCTTTTCAGTGAAAATTAGAGTTAAGAGCTTATTAAAGATTCAAAGCTTATTAGAGCTTCTAAAGACTAAATGGGAAGAAGTATCACTAGCTGCTGCTTCTCAAAACATAATTTCTCCATCAAGTATAAACAGTGCAATTGTTACTAATGAATCTTAATAAGGCACTCATGTAGAAGACCTTCAATGGAAAATGCATGTTTTGTTGCGCAAAATAAATATCCTCTGCTTCCATAGATTTCTGAGTCTTTCAGAACTTGATCTACCACACAGAAACAGTTTACTGATCATCTTTCATTGAGCAAAGTATTACAAGAAAAATGAATATAATACATGTCACATTGCAGCTCTTTCAGTTAGAACAGAAGTAGCATCTTGCAGAAAAAAGAGGTATTTTTGCTGAATGAAAAGTAATTTTGCTGAATTAAAGTTGTCAGATTTGTAATGGCAGACAGATAAGGATAGAAACTATGGTGGTGTTTCTCTTAATAAAGAATGACAGAAATGGAAATTTAAAGTAAGACAATCTTTGCTTCAACTATTCCTAGGTGGGAAGTCGTGGAATAGAGGCATCCTGGGCTGGTGGCAAAAATGGCCGGGAAGTAATGGACAAGGTTTTTCCAGTAGTAGCAGACCTGCTCTCAACAGAAGGATTATTCTACTTGGTCACAATTAAAGAAAATAATCCAGGTGATCATTTTCACAGAATCCTTAAATGTGCCAAAATAGATTTCATCTGATCTATAAGTTATCAAACTGACTAGTGAACAAAAAAGTATGCAATATCACTTTAATCTAATATGTGGTAATAGTGGTCACTGAAGACTGACAGCATGCATTAATATTCACATAGAAGCCATTCTGCATTAATCCTTCAGGAGTGCTAGAGGTAGCTCGTATTTATTGGGTGCTTCATATAAATTATGGCCACCCTCTGAGCCATGTGCTCCTCTTCAGGTTACTAGGGTGATTAATCTGCAGAGGGACTTTTGCATAACTTGATGCCTCTTTGAATCATTTCTCATGAACGTGGGTTCTGGGGGTAGTAAAGGCATAAAATTCACTGTTCCGTAATTTATTTTGGAGGAAACAATAGGTATGTCCTGAACCCAACATCTCTACAAGACTATTTGCAGGTCTGCAACCTGGCTCTATATCTTATTGTGAGATAGGTAGCAAAGCAATCCTTTCTCACAGAAAAGGGGTTTTGGGGATGAGAGGGGAAGCATGTTATATACCTTAATTTGCAAGTGAGATGTTTCCATTTTGAACAGTGTATAGAAAAGATTAAGTTTCTTATAGCTGCACTCTGCATCTAATGCTTAATATATGCACATTGTGAAATAACTTTCAGATCGCTCATTCACAGCTGAGTAGGGAGCTTTGAGAGATGTAATGAATTTCAGTTTCGCTTATAGAAACTTCACTTATACTTTCATAACTGATTTGCTGCTACATACATTTGAAACAAACACCAAAATACAGTACTTCAGTAGAAAGTAGAGTGTATTTGTTTTTGGTAAAAGACTACTTTGCACAAAAATACTCTCTGAAAGAGTAAATTGACAAGCTGCAAGGCAAAGGTTTTAAGTTATGTTTGACAAAGATTTTAGCACTGTCGTTTATAGGTGATTCAAAGGCAAGTTTGATTGTAACACTGCACATTTAATTACAGATGAAATTCTGGAAACAATGAAGAAATATGGCTTAGAAGGAACAAAAGCACTTTCCAGGCAAGCAGGAATAGAAATGCTTACTATTCTCAAATTCAGGAAGTCTTGATAACTGTTCCTGATCTTCTATGTCTTGGGTATGCATAATATATTAAAGTTGTCCAACACACATCTTAAGCCAGGATTTTCACACTGAAGTGCACCTGCACTTCCTGGCTATTGATAAGCCAAACTGCTGTGACTGAGTATTGTGTGTTTAGTCGGGGTGTCAGTCAGCTTTTAGCTGCTCTCAGAAGCATAGCTGTCCTCTCGCCTGCCGCAGGGCAGATGGGGCTGGAATGGAGAAATGCCCTCTCTCAAGGTGTTTTTTGGCATTTGCACTTATGTACTAAAGGCTTTTTTTAAAGTAAATAAAGTATTTATATATTTGTGTTTCATGGAGGTAATGTATTTGCTGTAGTTTTTCCTGTTCCAGGCGCTGGTTTGTACCTATGCTATACTTAACAGCAGAAAGAAGCAGTATTCTTTCTAATGCTCTGATAGAGACAGTCAGTTCTGCCAGAAGGCACTTTACACTGTGCAGCACAGAGCAACAGTCTAGAGCCACCTTAGGTACTCAGCTTGATTAACGCTATCTCTGAGAGCATTCTCCAAGCACTTCATGGGTTGTTGCAAAGCGCAGCCTGAAGTGATACTCTGATAAACTGTAGTCTAGTTCTTCTCAGCGTCATAAGGTCATAGAAGGTTGCTGGAGAATTGTAAAGACTAGTCCACCTAAGACTTCAGAAACAAACACACTACTCTTGTACATAACAGCCTCCAAACTTAAAAAAATTCTTCTCTGAGCAGAGCCAACCTGCCAAAAGCTCATCTAAGAGATCAGAGAAAAAGGCAAAGTCTCTGAGCATGCAAGACACTTAACAGGGTATGCAACTGGGTATTTTACAGCAAAGGAACAGCAGAAGCTATCCTTGGGCAAGTCATGCTACCTCTATTGTTCACTTCTTTAGATGACTGTTCTTACGAAGAACAGAGGTTTTCAGCTCAGCGATTTGCTTTAACGAAGAATTGCGTTGCGGGTTGGGGTTTTGGGGTTTTTTTTTTTTTTTTTTTTTTTTTTTTTTACACTGCAGTTTTAATGTTGGGTGTATAAATCACACTAGGAGTTTTATCCATGTTAACAGCTCTAACCAACAAAAAGGCTGCTCTGCATAACATCAGAAGATTTTTAGATGCAATCGAAGCACATAACAGATTAAAACTGCAAGTTTAAGAAAAGGGAGGGTTGGTAAATCTAGCTCTGTAATTATAGCTAGAGAACTTGCTTAAAAAGAAGTAATGAAAGGAAAAGAAATACACAGATAATCATCCAGCACAATCAATCACAACTCCTCAATAGTATGTATGGTTCTAGAGTAAACAATAAAGGGCAGAATAATTATAGTAATAAGAGGGGGGGAAAAACACTGATGGACTAACAACTGTACTTCTGGACAAGGAAAAACATCTGTATATACCTTAATAAAACATGAATCAGTAGGTGTCATGCTGTTGAATGCAACTTTAGTGCAAGTGCTATTCAAAAAGTCCTGTAGGAGTGGATTGCGATTGTGCTAACATCTTCTTGGTGAAGATTCAGCATTTTTTTTTTAAATCTTTTAAATATTTTTCTATCATCATGAATGCCCCACCTTTGCCAGGGCACAACTACTCCTTTCTCCTAGGAAATGAGCAGAGAATGCAGCACTATTTCTGTATAGAATTAGAGATAACCAAAAATGTTATTTGCAATGAGTCTTTTCTGAAAAAGGAAGAAAAACAATTCCAGAGTTTTAGTATCAGTAATTATGAAAGCAACACAGCGTGCTCCTCAGTGTGTATCCAGTTAGACTTTATCACTAGTTCTAATGTTTCCAATAATTTCTTTCTTTTTTTTTAAAAAAAGAAATTTCCTTTTAGCAAGCAAGTGCGATATGTTAAATACACAGGCTTCCACTACAGTTTTAAAGATGTCTCCTTAAAAGGAGTCAATTCTGAGAAAACAAGGAGCATCTAAAGATCAGGGGTGCAAGTACAGATAATTGCATATGCAAAAATATCATCATGAATATTTAAACTACTAATTTCTGAAAGTCTACCAACACAGAGAAAGACACAGTAATCCAGATAATACAAAGACTGCTAACATTCATGTATTCCTCCCCTTTTATTGACTTTTCCAAGAAATCTAGAACAGAACAATCCCACCCAAATTAGAACTTATTAGTATGCTACTGCTGTTAAAAATAAAGAGGAAAAAAAATCAAGGAAAAAATAATGAAATGCAGACAACATTAAATTCCAATACAGTTATTATGCTCAGTTACCCAACATGTCCTTACTGGACAGAAGTACAGTGTAGGTTCAGTGATGACTTATTTGGCAGATGGTGAAGACATTAACTAAAATAATGTCAGTGCATAAGTCTTCTCTCTAAAAGCCTATCTATAATTAAGTAGGTAGCATTTTGCACTGTCATGCAGGAATGACTTTGTTCCCTCTGTGCTGATTTAGTTCTCATGTTTTTAAGTTACTGGATGGCTGATGCTTTTTTGGGAAAAAAAGAAAAAAAATCAGATTGTTCAAGGTGAAAGCTCAGTTTATAAACATCTTAATTTAGATAATGCTATGTTTAGGTTTTATTCTTTAACATAAAGTAATTATCTTAATTCCATGCCTTAACCTTAATGTTCAACAGCAATATTCATTTTATTTTCTATTAGAGGAACTATTATAAACATACATTTACTATAATCAAAAACTCAAGTCTTCATACCAGCTATTACGGTAAGTTCATGTGTATGAATTAAGATGCATGATCTGACTTGAGTGCATAACACCGTGTTGAATATAGCTAAAATAAAGACATCTGAAACAACTATGCTGTGGCTTAAATACCACTGTTCAGACATAACCCTGCATTGCTTCTGCGTTTTTAACGTATCTTAACCTTAAAAATATACAAATTAAAATAAATTATTCTCATATATTTCTTTGTATCAAAGAAGAATCTTTAAACTTTTACAAAAAACAGTCCAGAGGTAAATATGGATCATATTCCACTAGTCAAGAATTCAAAGTAATTGACATTATTTCAAAGAAGCAATCACTTCTTTCAGCCTACAGTTTAACACCTCCTCTTCATTTACTAGTTAGCTCACAGAAAGCAGAAACACCGTTTTATTTCAGAAGAACGTCTCTCGACAAAGCGGACACGTGGATTTGTTGCTCGATGTGAACCATTTGTACTGAAAAAGAAATATGACCATTCAATACAAGAACACAACCTGAACGTCAAGTTCTTATCTGCTTTATCACTAATTATAGAGTATTATTTGCCAATGAAGATAAGTACAATAATATTATTCTTAAAAAGAAATAATAATTAATTTCCACATGCGTATATGTGATTCTCATTTTAGGAGAGTAAAAGAATGGTTTAAAACACATCGATAATTTTCCATCCTATGGCAATACAGTCAGCATCTCATTCCAGATTTGCTCGTCAACCATACGACCAAAGTTTACAATGACTTTGATACAGTCAACCACTAAATATCAAGACCATCGAGTTTACTGAAGAGCATGAGCCTTTTACAATTCTCCTAATCGAGCAGGCATTCAAGATACCATTGCTACACCCTACGGATGTACTGGCTTCTGCTTCAGTGGACAGGAAAGGGATAGTTATTGTCTGTGAAGTATAGAAATTCATTTCTCATTCAGTGTCCTTAAATTCCAGTAAAAAATCCCTGCAAATCATTTACAAGTGTATTTCATCCCAGATACTCCATCAGTACAATGTAAAATCGGTATTACAGTAAAAATACCTGTTTTAAATTATTAATAGATGTTTTGTCTATTCAGATGGATGTAGTCTAGCTACTTACCAAACAAGCTGAATGAAACTTTTTCTTGCATGTCCTGCAAGCTTTCTTGGGAAGAGAATAGTTGGAACCATGAATGACTGAGAAACAGATCATGCAGTCTTCAACACCTTCAAAACGTTTATCCACATTATTTTTCCACAAAGATAAGCCTTCCATAATACTTCCATTCTAACAGAGATAAAAATAGCTGTTAACATCAGAGAGTCCCTTCTGAATATCGTAAGCACTCAAAAGCACAAGCAAAGATAACAGGGCCCAGTAATGTAACATGCCATATACGCATTACCTGAAGACCTTCAGACTAACTGATATTAGAGGTGGTTTCTGCCGTGAGTAATTTACAAAGCTAACACATGATCTACAGACAGTAGCTTAACCTTTAGAAACAGAACTATGAAGTGAAATAGTGAAACATCCCTCACAATGAAAAGAATGCAATTAAGAACATTTAAAAGGTGATCTTTAAAGTGTCATTTTCTGTTTTCTTAATTCTTTTCCTAACCATGCAGGATGCAAATACAACCACTACTAGTCCTTTACAGAATTTCAGGTATTGATTTGCCTTTTTTCCACACTAGTTGAGATAGCAGAGCCACACGTGGTCAACACCAGGCTACATCATAGAAGACCTACATTTTCAGCTTTGGCCAAGAATCTATTATGACTTACAAGGCAGCTAATTCTACCTCTGTTTGTCCATCTGGAGAAAAGAAGATACAAATGACCAATTCAGTAGCACTCTGAATGTTACTGATGAGATTATATATATACACACACACACATATAGATCTAAATGATACTATATTACTAGGATTATTTTTTGATCATCAGGACTCCTATTTTCAAAATTCAGGGCTTTCTTTACACTCACCTGATGTGTAAGATAGGTGCTCAACTGCAGCATCCAATTGCGCCACTGCTGAACAGCCACACCAACCCTCTTTCCACTCTCAACTGTTATGGATCCCAGTGGGTAATTTGATGGAAGCTGTATTATTAGTTCTATAAATATATCATTGACTGAATAAGTAGCAATGACTTCCCGTGCAGCAGACCGAGCTTTTACCTGTTAAAAAAAAAAAAAAAAAGTATTACAGTAATAACTCTTGAATCAACTGAAGAGAGATTTACACCATCTCTAGTCTTTTAATATATAGGAACCACTTATACTTCACTACACATATAATTTTCTCAGACCAAAAATACACTCTCCTTACAGCAAGTAAAAGCTCATTCATATCTTGGCAATCTAACAAGAAATCGCCATCCATCATTCCATCTAGTGATTGACTATATTGTTCAAAACTACCAAAGAGGGTAGCAGCATACTGACAGTGGCATCTTTTACTTGCCTCCTCAATTTCTCCAAGAAT
This sequence comes from Tinamus guttatus, assembly GCF_059628265.1. Lineage (NCBI taxonomy): Eukaryota > Metazoa > Chordata > Aves > Tinamiformes > Tinamidae > Tinamus > Tinamus guttatus. The sequence goes on along the minus strand of NW_028289200.1, from coordinate 70,191 downwards.
CAAGAGAAATATCACTCGTTTCTAATTTATTCAGAACACAGCATCTTAGCAAGTACCAACATTAACTTAACACACTGACACCAAGCTGAACTATGTTCTCAGTCATTTCAAGTGGAAAAAAAAAAAAAACCACAGTCATTCTCAAGTGAAATCAAAAAAGGACACAAAGTCTTACTAACCGTCATGCCATTAAATAACTGGGTGCTAGTCTGTACAGAAGCTATTTCCTGGGAGGACAGCACGCTGCTCACATACTTGCTTGTGAACTTATCTACGACGTGGAAGACACGTTTCTCACAACTGTTCCACCACAGCCTAACCATGGCTGGCAAGTCTTTCAATGTTATGTGATACACGGAGCAGGCCAGATGTGGGATCTGAGATGACAGCATTCCTGTCCCTGAGAAAGGAAAAAAAGATATTGAGATACACACAATTCCATTAAGTAACAAGTGGTGGTTGTTCCAACAGCAAGTTGATAGCAAAGTAACAGCGATAACTAAAACGGCATTTAAATACCCCTTCTCAATCTGGTATCATAACTCCAAGACTTTGCCTTTCTCCATAGTCTTGTTGATATTCTTAATTCTTTAGATTTATACTTCTAAATTACAAGAGGACATTCCCATTTGGAGGTGCACTATAAATGGACCATCAATAACCAATAATAATTTTCCAGAAATGAAAAAAAGTTTACTTTGGAAGGAACGAACATGGAGATGTTTTGAGTATATGTGAGGTTTTCAATATCCTGTGAGAGTGTACAGAGAGCTAAAGAAAATCTTTCTTTTGGAATGTTGTGTAAATAATTCCCCAAACTATCCCCTTTCTGCCTTTCTTCCTGTCATCCAAAACCTGTTCTGCAACACAGTGCTATTCAAACACAAAATTAAGAAACAAAGTTTCAGTATTGTTGCTTACATCTCTATAGGTACATAGTTTAGCCTATTTTCTGTCGACACAGTTGATTAACACAGGTTCTTCCAAAAAGCATGAAGAAAACAGACATTTTAATAAGTTTTAAATATTTTGAAAAATCTTAATATATTCTTTTTTCCTTTTAATCACATATTAAACTAAAAGAAATCCACTTAGCATCAAAAACAAGTCCAGAGCCAACTGATAAGCTCCAGGCTAGACCACATAACTTTAGTATTTCAGAAATACTGCCTACATTCGCGATTCAGAAAATAAAGAATTAATGCGTCATCACTAACAGTGATAATCTGGTGTTAAGTACTTCCTCTAGCTCTACCATGGCAGAGCTTCCCAGTGCAAAATGATCGCCCCAAATTTTTGTACCTATGTACATGCACATGTGTGTTTTTTCCATTTTAAGTAGAAATGTATATTTAAACTCTAACAATACCAAAATTCTCTCAAACGCACAAATATCAAATATATGTTTACTAACCTTTAACATCTAAATTAAGTTCTTCAGTAAAGAAGGTTTTTGTATCCCTATTTGGAACTTCAGAAGTTGGTCCAGGAAAGACAGGGTTTTCAGGCATTAGCCTGAACAAATGATGAAGCAGTTTATTCAAGCTTTTAGTTCTTCTAAGATACTGTGAGTAGAGAACCCGCAGCTGATGGGGTAAAAACAAACAAACAAAAAAAAAATAGTTGAGACATTGTAAAATTAGTTCGTGTGCAAATGATACAGATATGCTGGGTAGGGAAGAAAAGTGACCCTGGGATTTCAAATGAGTTTATGAGAGTAATTGAGTTCTCTGAAGTTTTCTCAGTGATTACAAAATTAGAAAACGCAGGAAGGTTTGTTGAAAAAGTAACAGAATCATCTATTAACAAATCTTAAGTCATTATTACTTCATTACTTCAAATCTTAAGTCATTATTAACAAAAATGAAACCCTGAGCAAATACCTGAGAAGAAGCCGCTTTGAAGAAAGTTAACGTTAACTTCCAAGTGAGAAGATATCCTAGGACAAGGTAGAACTCATCACTCAGTGGCAATATAACTGCAAATTCCCCAACGGGAATGCACTCTAGGATATTCTCTAGCAAGAGTTCTTGAGTGGCCAGGACAGACATAAGAGCTGCAGGAGGTGATCTATGGAAAAAATGTCATATAAGCAAAAAACTTCAGCAGAGATTAACTGAATTTATATTGACTAGTAGCATCCTACTAGTACGAGCATGCATGTAGATGAAAAGGGTCTTCTACAGGAAAACTTACTTTCAGATTTCACTAGTGTGAAGTTTCACTAGTGTGAAATCCAATTCAAGATTTGCACAGTACTGCTGGATTTTAATAGTTCATTTTCCTCAAGAGGGCAGCTGATCTCTTACCCCTTGCAGCAAGAACATAAACTGAATGCTGATTCCTTAATACAAAAATATGACTTTGGCCTATGTCTGAGCTGCTTTAACCTAAACCATGCAGTGCTAGTTGCTTTCTTCTGTGTTTCTATCAAGTCACAGCAACAAAGTAGCTAAAGAACAAGCAATTTCCTCATCACTGGATGTGTTTGGTTTGTGTTTTTCATTGGATTGAAATGCCTTTAGTTCCACAGTAAAATATACTTTTAGTTACTGAGCTAAGTATAAAAAAAAACAAATAAATTATAGTATCCAAGATATAGGACATACACTGAAGTTATTCTGCAGTTACTGCAATAACTGTACCAAGAAAAAGAAATGGAAATACTAGCCCAAGTGCTAGCACAAAAGTAGATAAAGCAATTATGTTGTCTAATTCAATGTTTATGTGTCTTTATCATAACCATGTAATTTTTTACTCTTAACATCCCCTGACAGACTACTAGTCTGCTGCAAATATCAATCAATACAACAGACATTAAAAATAGAGAAATCAGTAATGAAAAACAGGAAGAAAAATATCCATACAGTGCTGATTCCTCTTCTTCATCACCATAAGATTTGAGATCTTCATCATCAAACTTAGGCAACTCAGGCATTAATCTATAGAGAGGCAGGATGGGAAGGGGGAGGAAAATAGATTTAATCTTCATTGACTGCATATGTTGACACAAGTAATGCACAGGTCTACGTTACTGATAAGAAATAATTGCCATTATTTCTTGCTTCACAAGAACACAGAATCACTAAGAGATACACATACCATGGCAGAGTTGCCTCTTAAACGACAACGGCCAAATAACCTCACTTAATTGTTTCTGAACATTTCATGTTGAAATTAACTTCTCTATCTCAGGATAAGGCTATTACCAATCATATTTTTATGCCTCAGTACAATAAAGGTGATAGTAGCTTTGACATCTAACCCTCAGGTAAGTTGCCTTATAATCTACATTTTGAACAGCCAAATACACATACTGTTTTTCATCTTTTGGTATAATGGAAGCAGAAAGTTCACAAGAATACTAATAGCTTTCTTCGCTTCACTTTCTTTATCAAATTAGTGATAACGAAGAGATCATACTATTTAGTGATACTAAGAGGACCAGATCAACACTGGAACATTTCAATTTACTTTTTAAGATTTTATATGAGTGCTGAGGGGCTTATCTAAGTAACTATAGTAGAGTTTCACCAGAATATAAAATCATATTTTCATATGCTCCAGTAGAACTTCTCAAGTCCACTTTATGAGTAAACATAGTATTCAGAGTTTTAGGTAACGTACTCTGATACAGAACACAAGCTGCCTGGTTAACCGTTGTCTGCCATAATGGAGCATCACTTTGTTCAACACACAATTTAACTGCACACTTTACAGCATATTAATAATAATAATAAAATGGGGAAGTAGTAAGAAAGTTGTTGATTCTTACTTATATAACATGTGGTAGACAGAAATCTGTACAGGTCTAGCCCAGAAGAGCAGTAATGGAGATAATGTATTTAACAAAGTCTGGAGGTTATCTGGAAGATTTGTTTTCTGGCCTGCAACAAACTTTGCTGGCAGTTTATGGTTTAATAATTGGTCCTTCGATATGTACGTTAGAGCTTCACCCAAAGACGTTAACACCGAATTTTGAAAAGCACTTTCAGATGCATTTTTGGTTTCTCCTATTTAAGACAGAAAGAGACAGGCTGTAATGCAGCATGCATGGGATGTTGACATAAGAAATCTCGACTAGAAACAACTCGGACTGCACTTAGAATATACCTTATCTTCAGAGTCACAAAATGTTAAGTGTAATTATTAATTAGCATATTATAAACATTCAGAAAAGTGAGTTTTATAAGCTATAGTAATGTTTCTATAAATAAAAGCCATGGTCTGTCAAGTTCTATTTCAAACTGATGCGACTCGTATCATATATTCACTAACACTGTCCTTGCCAGTTACCATATACTTGCCTGTGACTTTCACCAACAAGGGCAACAACAAATTGTGAACTCCTTCAGAAAAGAAATCTTTCCATTCACTGATCAAGTTCACAGGAAGGTTTGCAACAGTTTCAGGAGGGGCAGCTTCAAAGTAAGCACTAAGGGCAGATGCCAAGTCACAACTGGCACAAGCAAAAATCTGCACAAGCGTGATATGATAAAGTGAATGGTTCTCACTTGTTGTCTAGGAGGGAAAGAAAACAAAAGAATTTATTCACCATAAATTTGTTTTAAAACAGAAGTTGCTTCACATTCTATGTAGAAAATGAAACAAAACAATCGAAAGTCTAATGTGTCACAAAACTCTGCTGCAAAAACCATTTTAGAACTAATGAGTTGGAAAAATAAAGTTTTAAAATATCTGTATTTTTATTGAAATTGTCACAATGAATTTCTGAATCTCACCAAGGTTCAGAATGCTAGATTGCTTTCTTTATATGCCTTTCTTTATGAAAGAAGGAAACTGCCACCAAGTGGATTCAAATAGAAATGTATGCACCCGTACCTTTTCAAAAGGAGCCAAAACTGCAATATGAAGTGCCCTCCTTTTTCCCTCCCAAACATTAGAAATGTATTAATACCATGCTTGTATTTTCAAATGACACAAAGAAGATGACAATACTTTATTGTCAATTAGAATTATTCAAGTGGCTGTCTGCAGATCTTTGGTTTGTCCCAGACAATCCCTAAACATTAAAAATGCCCCCAGGCACTTAATCTATGCAAATCTTTTCTATGGAAGTTCATTGCCTCTTGCCCAGAGGTGTGTCTGTCCTACACTGGTGACTGAGCGCACTGTACTTTAATAACAGAACCTAGATGGTCTGAGATACTGTATCTTTATTGGACCAATCATCTCTCTCAATTTTACCTCTAACCAAGCCAGCATGGAGCACATGATAAAGTCCCATTCATTGTCAGCCAAAGGAGTTGTCAAGCGCTTCAGCAACAAAGGCACAAAACGGATCATCTCTATGTTGAAGCCAAGCAACTCAGCACTTTTTTCCTTCAGATTACTGCAATAAGAATACAATTATTGTTTACGTATCCTCATGTCATAGAAACACAAAGATTTGTTTTCTTACCTTTGCTTCTCCCCTTAGGGCAAATTAGTCTTATACCACGCTCTCCACAATACAGTGGGTTGTTTTTTTTTCGTTTTAATACCCTTACTCTGACTTTCAGGGTCTGAATACTACATTAACTCTGAGCCCTAAGTATTTAAGTTAGCAGACATAAAACATACCATAAGAACCACCTGCTAATTTTTATGTTGCGACCTCAGATATTCACTTGTTGCTGGAAGAGAAGTTTTCTAGGTTACTTTTTCAGATCCAGAATTAAAAACAAACAAAAAAAATCCCACTAAGTTTAAGTTTTACTCATTTTACTTGAGCAATATGAACTATGAGAACTGAATAGCAAAACGTACTAAAGCCAGTTTGTTCTGAGTGGTTTTTAAAACAGAGTATGTATATACAAAGCTGTTTGTCTCCTAGTCTTGCTTTCATATATCCACCTGCCACCACAAGAGCAACTATCATGCAACTTCTTAGTTTAGTTTAGTTGCACTTTTTAAATACCTAGTGACAACTATGTCAATGGATATGGTTTTAAAAAAGGCTAAAAATTTTAATATTATCAGTCAGATATCAATAAGACTATCTCAAAGTCATACCCACCAGCTAAAGAGAAAGCTATCTTCATTATCATTTTTCCAGGACATTATGATTTTTAATATTCCAGGTAGTAAATGATCACAATCAATATTTTTGTCATTCAGGCAGGAGTTCAAAATGGAAAGACATCCAAATGCTCCTATAACATAATAAAAATATAACATGAAAAGTAATAATGCACAGGCAGTAAGTTTTAATTTTCAAGATAAGACAAACGAAAGATGACTTGGGTAGTATCCAAACTGTGTTCAAGATACTAATGTTAAATTCAGATTAAAAGGTTCAGTCCATTAACACACATTCTAATGTTTGTCTTGCAAAGTTCATCCAAAGTTGCCATCACTAAATCAGAAACAATACATTCAAAAAAATTAAAACAAACAACAACGACAACAAACTACAGCATTGTTAGACTCATTATTTGTTGGTTTAAACAACTGATGAAACAGGAAAATACCTGGTAACATTTAAAACTATTCATGCTACTAAAAAATGTAGAGTACACTAAACATACTTAGTACTACGAAAACATAAATCTCAAGAATAAGCACTAGGGAAACTGCCACAGTGGAAAGAATCAAGATTTCTCTCAACTGTTATAAACTATAATTATAAATTATAGTTTATATATTAATTATAAATTATATATTAATTGTATATTAATTATAAACTATAATTATAAAACGAATGCTCAGAAGTTCAAACTTCAGACACCCATTTGAAAGAACAACTCTGAAAATGTGAGGACATTGCCTATGGCAGATGGCCACAGTTTCAAACTGTTCAGGACAGTTTTTTTCAGTTTTAACTTCAGAACAGCCCTATTAAAAACACAAATCAACTTTCAAGCTGAATATAGCCAGATCAATAAGGGTATGAGTAAGAAAGCACCAAAGTAAGAAAGAGTGTAAGAAAGGTTTCATATTATAAATTGCACATTTCAAACATATGAAAAGACTTTGGATTAAGCAATTTTGAAGATGTTTCTTAAAAAGAAACAAGTTTGTGCAAATAAAAAGATTTGTCAAAGGACACTCACAGTAACATTATAACACATTCTCATCTCCTCATTAAATCATAACTTTTTTTAAAAAAAAAAAGTTTCACATGTACAAGTGCATGTACAGCAGAGTGCTCTATCACATGCACTGAAGATTTACTCAAAAATTATTTGAATATATCAAAAGAGCTCCTACTAAAATATCTTAAAAATAAAACAATAATGATACTCTAGATGACAACAATTACATTTTTGCACACATCATAAAGCTAAATGTTTAAATGAAATTTTAATATTTACAGATGTAGGTGTCTAGGTCATGCAAAGTAAATCGGAATTTAATAAACCTAAACCCTTCAGTTCTAATTCTGGAGCAGGCAGCATAGCGTAAGCAACTTTAATAACACACCAAACCCCTTGGTCAACCCTCTTCCTCCTCCTTGTGTATGTGAACAACTGCAAAAACACTTATTTCTAATAGAAAACATACAATGTCTTCAAGGCAGGCATTATTACAAAATAATGTTCTTAAATTCTAATGAAGTCAGTTGATTTAAGAGCATAACTGACCATCAGTGCTAGAGAGCTCTGTCTGCATGCAAGTCATGAGTTTGGCCACACAGTCGAAGACAAGCTCTTTCTTTTCTTCCTCAATTAAAAACGCTGAGAGACACTGAAGCGTGTGCAATCTGCCCTCTGTCAATGGAAGAAACCTGCTCACACAAACACAACACTGAGAATGAAACACCACCAAAAATTAACAAGTAAGCAAAATGTCAGTCATTTTATAAGGGTCACAGAAGGACTACTTAACAGCCTGTAATTAAATGCATACAATAAACTGAATTTCATTTTTACATACTATGCATATACATTCACACTATAAAATTTCCAGTCTTCAAATGGCATTCATCAGAATCAATAGCATTTAATATCATCGAGAGTTACAATGTAAACAAGATTATCTGGGCTACAGGAACATACCCTTCGTTTGTTTTAAAAAGTTGCTTCGTCCCACATGATCCAGTGTTTCCTTCACAAATCACTTTAGCCATGGTTAAGGACCACAGCCTTCCATGTTCCTCTGATCTTCAAAGGAAGAATAAAGACCCTGGTCAATATATACAGATGCACAGTTCACCAAGAAAGCATTTGTATGAAGCTCGAATCAACACATAAGAAACTGTGGTGGCACTAAATACTCCACACAGTGCTAATTTAAAGGTGCAGTTAAGTAATCTCTATTTCAATAGAGATTTCTCTTACCTATCAAATATTGTTTGCTGAAGGTTTGCTGTATTACTAAGTGTACTGAACTTCTCATATGTGATGTGCATTTCTTCTAACATATCAAGGTATTCAAGAAGCAAATAAGGAGGATTTTCCAATTCTTTAATCCATTGTAGTGAATACAGCAGTTCTGCAACTAAACAAACAACAAAATACATTGCTGAATACATTTAGTGCACATGGAAAAAGCTTCAAAAATTTTTACACGTTGAGAAGCTGACATTCACATACAAACTCAAATGCTTCAGAGCATGATCTGGTCTTTGCTATTGCATTATAAAATACACAAAAAAGTTACAATAACCAATCCTAGATGTTCAGGAAATTTTTAAACACAACATGCATGGCAATGAACTAACCCTTCTCCATTCTCTTTTTTATTTCCTGTAGACAAGGCAATCAAGATCTAAATTAAGAAAAATAAATAAATCCAATGTTAATTGCTAACATGTGGTTTCTCCATCAGCTCATAAAGACTTCCATGACAAAAATATACTTCTCTTCAGAGTGAGATTTTGGAGGCAAACAGTTAATTTCATAATGCTAGGTGTGATTTAAGAAACTGAATATAAGCATTCCGTAAGTAAAAAAGATAGAATTAAGAAAGATTACTACCTCAAAATAGTTTTGTGTTATGGCAAGTAGCCACATATGGCAGCATAAATACAGTTCTTATTGCCCACCGATGCCAATGTGCTGCAAACATTTTCGCAAAAAACCCAGCAGCAATAAAACACATACACGTACAGAATAAAAGGATAATTTGTGCTATTTATATGCCAAATCTTTGCTGTTTGTTGCTAATTATCAATTCTGGTTGGATTTTAACTACAACAAAACCAAAGTCCTTTAAGTTTTACCATTATAACTTACTTATATTGTCAACTTTCTTTCTTTCAGCATCATCATTTCCATGGACTATACCATTTTCCAACATAAACAGCACCATTTTACTTAATAAGGCTGAAGTGCACAGATGGCCTGGAAGTTTAGTTGTGCCACACAGCTTAATATATGATCCCAAATGCTCACAATTCATACTCAGCCTTCCTTCCAAAAGAGGTTTGTGCATCCACTGTAATATGTACATAAAAAGAGTATGAGCAATAAGTGACATTTCAATTTCATGTAGAAGAGTTATAATTCATTGAAAACTCAGAGTTACTTAAAAAATATCCAAGAGTTGAACTACCACCAGAAGCATAATGGTGCAGATGAGCCATTCCTATTTAAATTCAATTTGTTTCAAATTTCAACAGCTAAAGAAAAAAAAATCGAAATAAATGCACAAAACTAACTTGAAATTGCACTATTGACAGAGAAATAAATATACATCTTTAGAGCTCTATTTTTTTTTTTTTTTTTTTTTTTTTTACACAAGGTACAAGAAATACTAGGGTTACTGAACATTGGTGGTTGGACAGGACATTATTTCCTTCCTCTCCTCTGCACTTGCCAGCATACGCCAACACTTATAGGCAGCAAATCATATTTCTCTGAAAACACTGCAGTCCTCTCACCACAGAAGATTTATAGAAGCCAAGTTAAACATAAGAACATTCGTATGAAATATAATCTGTTAGACATAAAATTTCTGAATTATGAAGCAAGTTGCTGGTGTTCCAGGCAGAAAAGGAAAATTTCACAAATTCTGATTCTCTTTGGTAGCATTGGATGACGCCACAAATATACAGAATTTCTCTTCCACCAAGGAAAGTGACTGAAAAGAACCTCTGGTCAGACGTGTATTCATAACCACAGTGCTATGTCAAACTATTCATGTTCATTAATCTAAAAGTCAAAGTCTTCAAGGCTTTAATGCCAACTACACAAAGAAAGTTAGCTATCATTATCATACCTCCGTGGATAGGGACTCATGCAATTTCTCCCATTCAGTTTTGCTGGGTGTGACATGTTCAACATAAGCTCCCACAAGATATCCAGATAGTCCTTCAGCTTCCAGAAGCTTAGATAACAAATCACTAACTGTAGAGACCAAAATCTGCAGGCTGAGAGAAGAGCAAAACATGTCAAGCAAGTTTAGCACTAGCCTGGCAAAACCAAGTGGCTTTGTTCTAACCTGATATAAAGCTCTACCAAAGGCTTTTTAAGTTGCGCTCTAAGCCACAGTTCTCACCCTGACAGGCTGAAAGAACCCTAAGCAATGAGGATGCTAACTAAATACAGACTAGCATAGCCTTGGACTGTTATGGTGAGTAATATATTATGATGTGGACATGCACAATTACCTTGTAACATCCAAAGAGGAGGACTGAATTTGATTCTTGACCCACAGAGCGGATTTGTGCAAAAAGGTGCTCTGCTTCTGCATACTCCGAAGTTGGTGTACAAGTGAATTTACACCAGACATCCAGGTATGCTTTAGTTTACACATAAGTAAATCTGTTGTAGGAAAAACAAAACAATGAGAACAGATAAACTCCCATGTTACATTTTAAAATGTACAGCAACAATCACCTGCATAAAACTAAGGTGCAAGTACAGATTTCTCTTTTGTATATGGCTACATGTGAAAGCTATCCAGAGCATATACACAGGTTCCTTGTGGAATTGTTATTTTTAATAAATTCTGCTATACAAGTAGCCTTTTGTTTGAGAAAAGATTGATCTTCATGTTATTTACTAAAGAATCTCCATGACGTTTTTAGAATTCCAAGGCTATTTAAAACACTGAACATTCACAACTTGGGTACTCTCTTGGAAAGTAGAAGCTTTCACATTAACACCGTTCTTCAAATCTAACATAATACTACAATATTTCCTCTAAATACTTAATTCCTTAATTATTTAATACTTGGTTACTTCATTACTTAATAATTCCTCTTAATACAATGCTTCCTCATAATACTATATTTCCTCTGCATCTCTACTAGCAAATATATCTACCCAACCTGCTACACACAAATTCTGCCCTTAGAGAATATAAATTAGCATCTCAGCTTAAAAATAATACACTGTCAGAGGAAAAAATGGGTTCAACTTGCCATAGCAACTTGATCTAACTGGTTTCAGAATAAATATATGTATCCTTAGCGCAGTGAAGCGCACAGAAGCCCTGTGCAGCCTACACAGCAGCATGCCTGGAGTATGTAGTGTCTGTGTGTTGTAGCTAGAGAATTCAAGGAGGCCAAGAAGCTTCTTTTTCCAAATATTATGATTTGACCAACTTGGGTGGATTCTCATAGCAAGCAAGAGAAACATATTCTTATAAAGCCACTTCCCCTGTCTGAAATGTTATATCACTGTCTGATGAAGCCACTTCCCCTCCCTGAACTGTTGCATCTCTGATACAGAATGGGTAACAGAACTTCTCCACATATAACAGAGGCTAACTCTAATGTTTTTAATATGAAAAGCAACATATCTGAAAAAAAATAAAATAAAAGCTGCATATCTGATATCCTTGGGCTGATAAAGCCCAAGGATAGAACTGTATGGGATTTATAAAAACCAACAAAGGACAATTAATCACAAAATGCAAGGGTGTTTAGAAAATCTAATATTTTCAAGGTGTGCCACTTCACAATATAATTTTCGCCTCCTCTTGATTCCAGTGAACTGTTTTCTGTGACTGCCTGGGAGAAGATAATGAGGAATTCTGTTTCACACTATTTTTATTTTTTTATATTTTTGGAAAACAATAGATAAAAGCTCTGCAAAACCAAAACCAGCTCCCTTCAGATTTTTAGTCATTTTCCCAATTCTACTACTTAACTTATATTCACCACAAGGCAAGCTCTAAGAGCTCAATAAAGTAATAGAAAAAAAAAATCCCAACATGAAGTTTGGTCTGGAATACAATTCGTTTTCCAAATTACCTGTTAAGTGTGTAGCATCCTGCCTCTGAGCACACAGCTGGAAGACAGTGAACAGCAAGTCTTCTGAGGATGGCATCAGTAAACACCCCTTAACTGAGCTGAAAAAGCTTGAGGCTACATCACAGATGAAAGACACGGATGGTTCTGTATTTCCAGCTTCAGAAAGATCCCGAGCTTTAGACAAGGCTGCTTGAAGTTTATCAATAATCCTTTCAACAAAAGTTTCACCAATCAAGGATTCTATTGCAGAGAGAAAACAAATAAGTACATAAATGAGGCATGCTTTGATTAATTCATTGCTCAAAATAAACATTTTTGCTTCGACATACTTGCTTTAAAAAAAAAAAAAAAAAAAAAAAAACTAACGCTGAATGTAAAAATCGAGGGGAACGCAGTTTTACTGTAAACCTCAATTTCTTACTCAACAGCTATCCAGAATCTCCTAACCAAAGGCTCACATAGCCAAGCATTGCTTCTCTAAAAAAAAAATCTGAATGAGTTTACATGAAACATAAACAAACAGCAACTTCTATCAAGCAATAGGGAGACAGAGTTTGCATCTAAATTGCTACATGTAATTACCCAAATCACATACATCTTCCATAAATGAATTTAGTCCCTTTCTGACTGGTAAATCATCATAATATCCAATAGCAACGAGTTCCAAAATCTAATTATGAACTATATGAGAAAGTACACCTTTTTCCTCTTCTCTAGCCTGCTACCTAAACATCTGCTAAGACAGCCTCTGGCTCCTGTGTTTTTAGGGACAAAGTGAAAATTCTTCCAATTTGATTTCTCCAAATGGATTATGATTTCATGGCTCTTTATCACAACCACAGCTCCAGTTGCTTCCTTCGCAAGATTAAAGTTCTAGTCTATTTTCACCTCTCCAAAAACAAGAGCCACTGCATTTCTCTAACCATCCCTACCATCTTTGGAAGTTTTCTGATTCTACTGAGCCCTTTTTCAGAAGCATGTAGATGAATAAAGGCACCATCTCTAGATACCAGAGAAGACAGTGTAGCCCCAATCTCTTCACACCCTCCTTTCAGGTATTTATACACTTTGATAAGAGCCTCTCTGTCTTCTCTTCTCTATAAACCTAGAATCTAAAGCTTGCCATATTCACAAATATTTTATTATTTTCTGTATTTATATATTCTCTATTTTTTCTATTATTTTCTTTAAACACTGACACAGGAGGTAAACAGACACAAAAACATGTGATGCCACAACCTCAAGTTAATGTTTATTAAATTAAACTGGATATGGTTAATTGATTCAGGTTAACAATAGAATAAAACACAGGTGTTACAAGTTATGTAATCTGGAAGATCTCAGTTGAGGAGTTCCTTCAGAGTAAAGTGGAACGCACAGAAGCGTAAAGTATAAATGTAGTATTCACATTTGTAAAGTTCAAAGAATAAATGCACTCACCATTTTTAATGTGTTGTGACAACACTAAACTCAAAAGGGTCCACTTTTCTGAAGAGAACGATTCTGATGATGCCACGATGGGTTTCAGACTCAGGTGACACAGATCATCTGCCAGCATTACAAGTCTTTCTCCAAGTGTGTCTCCTTTCAGCCAGTCAGAGACTAATGAAAGTTTTGTTGTGCTTGAGCATGCCTGAATCACAAGAAAATATTACTATTAACCTTTTGAGGTTATTAACTTTTATTTTTAACTATGCATAATATTAGCGTATGGTCCTCAGAAATAACATTTCAACTCTACAGATAGGGTGAGAATCATAACCATCATAAATCTCAAATGCCATGCCCACAATAATCTCCCCAACTTTCTCTTTGGAGGGACAAGAGCAGACAACTTATTATAGCTACGTCAGATTTTAGAGTGAAACAAGTCATGCTAGAGAAAGATTATGTTGTATTTTCTCTAACCATAGAGCCCACAGAATGACTGAACTAAAAGCTGGAAAACTTAACTTTTAGATGACTATGTTAAGTGAAATAAGATCTACTAGAGCATCTAAATTTTTGCCCCCAAAACCCCCCAAAAAAACAACAAAAAAACCCCACCCACAGCAGATCACAAACTAGATATCATATCAATAAGCAATTCTAAACAACAAAATTGTTAAAACAGAAGATTCATAAAATACACATTATTAAGATAGCTCAGCTTCCCATGTGAAAAAGCGATCCCTAATCTATCAGTATACTATAAGCTTATATACTGTTTTTTAAAAAAATGAACACAGCGTCATAATCAGTGGAGAATAAAGACACAGATGTAGATGATTAACCTAAAATCTTTGCTCTAATAGCAACTTCCTTTCTTTCTAGCTTAGATAAACGGAAATGCATCAGCAGTCTCTCTAGTTCAGAGAAAATTAAAAAGTCCAAAGTTTTTGTTTCCTTTCTTTCTTTTTTCGATATTGGCATTTCATTTGCAAGACTATCATCCCATCTAAATGTGGTTAAAAAACAAACCGCACTCAAATTATTACTACAAGGTTTTCAAACTATGGAAATTAATATTACCAAATGAGAAGATACTTCAACACACATCGTTCTCCAAGTTAAATCCAGGGAAATATTCAAAACTATGCAAAACAATATTAACAATAATAATTATTTTAAAAACAATTTGAAAAGGTACCTTTTGAATTATCTGGAGAAGGATAATCCATTTCAGATCCATCTGGAAGGAACACAAAATCTGATAGTTTATCAAATTCATCAAAGAATTTCTGAAGCATTTAATACTTTAACTGTTTATTTTATAACTTTAAGTTCTGCAGGAAAGAAGCAGATCTTTCTAAGTTTCAATAACAAAGTTATTCTGATGATGTACTTTTATTACATTTTTTTTTAATTTTGATGAGTTATTTTTATTATACCACAGTCTTTGCCTCTCAAATCTTTTCTTTCAGACAAAAGTCGCCAATGGCTAGTACAGAATTAAACTGCATAAAGAAGCAGGTAAGAAATTAATATCAGCAACTTCCTATTATTTTATGATTTATGGAGTATAAAAAAGGATAGACATTAATGTCATAATTCTTCATACTAACAGTATAACGTCAGTCTTTTCTAAGTCTACCTTCTTTATGCTGAAGTTATTCAAGTTCATGCAGAGTATCCTCCGCAGTCCCAAAACAAAAACCAACTACGTGACACCAAAAAGCTATTCATTTTGATAAATTAATCCATTGGCAAAATAAGTCATACCTTTGTCAAATCATCAAGAATTACTTTCCTTTCAGCACTACTGTTACAACAGTTAAGCACACTGTACAAAATATCAACAAGAAAATGGGTATCTTTCCTCCAGTCTTCTTTCAGCCAAGTTATTAAATTCAGATGTAGAAATTGTACAGATGGATTCTCATCACAGGCTTTTATCTTTTCCTGGGATTTAGCCTGAGCACCATTTCCATGCTGTAAAAGTACATGAAAAATTCTTTTTGAAGAGAAATTGTTGAGTAGGGCAGAGAGGAATTTTAAATGCTGCTCTGACTTCTGTTCATTGACATAGACAATACTCAGTTCAGCAAGGCTGCAGACTAAATTTTCTAAAGGTTCTTTCCTTAAAGGCGAATAATGCTGTTGTTCAGCCTGTATTTCAGAGTCGCTATTATTTTTCACTTCCACGAATTTCCCATTCTCTGTGTTTCTTTCAGATTCATCCTCCTCTGTAAATCTGATTTTTAGAGACTTTCTATTTGGTTTTGCAGCACTCTTCGGATTCTGAAGAATTTCCAGCATACCAGATACAGCAAGCAAAGACTTCTCATCAGCATCCAAAGTATCAACATGAAGCACACACATTTTCAAAAGACAATCCCAAAAGTTTGATAACAGTTTCTGGAAAGTTTCATCTGTGCCATCATCACTGGAGAGTTCTGCTTTAGATTCCCAGGAGCTCAGCGTTTCTGCTATCTGATAAAATAATGGTCCGTTTTGCAACCTGGGTTCCTTAAGTACTGCATCAGTAAGAGGAATTAGCTATAAAGAGAAGAAATAATTAAAAAACACAAACCAAAATAAATAATCTGTTTATTCTTTACGATACAAGGAAATTCTAATAATTCTGAAAAATATTCTGGAAGCAATTCAAAAAAACAACAAAAAAATCAGGACTACTCACACTTGTACACATAATTAAGAAAAAAAAGAGACATAAGATGATCTTTCAATTTTATATATATATATATATATATATATATAAATAAAAAATAGTATTATATATAAATATTTAATTAAAACCTCACACTGAAAAGGACTGATTTTATAGCTTGACTAACATTACTTTTTTCCATAAAATCGTAAGACTTTCACAAAATAATGAGACTTTCTATAGATTAACAAATTGTCACAAACTTAGTTTTCTCTAATTTTTAATTATTGAAGGCATACACGAGAGTATTAAGTATTTCTAGTGAATACCTGCTCATATATCAGCATTTCCTGAATCTGTCTTTGCTCATCCTCATCACCCACTTTCTGTAGCAGGACAAAGCGCAGACATTCCATAAATGCAGCTATAATTGCTGAACTTTCTGAATGGCTACTTACTGCTCGCTCACTTGACAACCTATTGAAAAGCAACATGAGAAAAACAAATGCTTCATTTATGCTTCTGAGAAAAACAGTTACAATGCTTGAGCGTAACTTTGAATATCTTGCTTTTATCAGGAAAACAATACGGGATGTCAGATCAAAACAAATTCAATAGGACTTGTTCAAAAAGTAAAGAAAATGCAAGCACTTAATGTAGCATATTAAAATAACTTTCTGCATCAAGTTTTAGGATTCAGAGAAACCTCCTTAAATACACAAAACATATCACACAAGTCCACTCTCTGCTGTTTCACCCATTAGCCAAATCTCTCCGTTGTTACATGTACGGCAGAGGTTTGAAAGTATCACTTGTTAAATCCCATGCCATATGAAATAAACTGCAGACAGGTGGGAACCGATCATGACAATTTTTTTTAAAAAAAAGAGAAAAACAGATGGCTTCACTACGATCAGTTTGAGTCAAAATAATTGATTTTTGTGTGTGTGGTCTAATTTTCATTAAATTAGCATGGAGATACTACAAATATTTTACTACCTACAATAAAATTCAATATGGTCTTCAAAAACAATCCTTACACAGGCCTTTTTTTTTTTCCTCCAAAAACTCTACTAATGACCCAACATTAATCAAAACTGTGTTTTAAAGAGCATATATTTTAGCCCTTAATTTATATATAGTTTTAAGTATATAATGTAAATTAAATACATTTATGAGCATTTGATAGATAGTTGAAGCATTTTAAAATTTGCTCCTGCAAATAGTAAATTCACAATTAAATGCAAATCTTCTCAACACTAAATTTTTCTCCCATTTTAAAAATTATCATGGAATGAATGAAGTTTGACAGGAAAATATTTTAGACAAGAAACACAAAATTCTAACTAAGGTTGAAGGCTTAAGAAGACTGCTGCAAAGGTGCAAAGGCTTAACTTCAGTTTCAGACATTTAAAAGTATTTTGAAAACACTAATTTTCAAATATTTTAGTGGAAACTGTCTTTTCTCAAAAATAAACAACTGATGCATATTTAAATATCATCCAGCCAAAGAAGAATAATTACCTGCTTGAAAAACAGAATAAAAATAAATTAAAAAAAAAAAAAAAAAAAAAAACAGGAAATACTGGTTTTGCTTTTTTTATGAAAGAAAGTAGCAAAGCTCTATTTCAAAATGTAAATGAGACTGAAAAAAAATATAGAGAGAGAAAATTAAGTAAATTTGTGATTTATACCCTTGAATTATAGAGCTGAAAAGTGTTCTGAAATAGTCCAGCTTTGGTTCTGCAATACCAGGTGGCACCTTGCTAATGAATGGCAAGAGGTTCGGGTATATGACAGTAGCTAGTCCTCGTCCACCTTCTCGAAGCACTGTCCACAGCTTTGGCAGAACTCCTTTTCTGGCATTTACATGACTCCAGCAGTCCTTCAGAGAAAAAGCAGACTATTTCACTGGAAGAACTCAAGCAGTCATTTCATCTACATCCTCACTTTACAACCAAAGTAAGTTACTGCCGTATTTAAATTGCCTTGCAAGTATTTTTTTTTTTTTAAATAGAGCACTTTTCCTATTTTGGCTTGTGAATTTTAAGAATTTAACGTGTAAAAGTATTTCAATATTACTTAAGGACAACTGAGTTTCCTTGTTATCAAGCCTCAGTTAAAATTTTGTCCTTACTGATCCTACATTTAAGGTTGCTTGACAAAAATCACCATCACACCTGGTCCTGTATTTTTTAATCAAGAAAACACAATGATTTTAAATACTAAATGTAGAAGCCTCACAAACTTCAAAACTCACTGCAAAAAGATGGTACTTACAAAATATCCCGGCACTTTTTTGCCCTTGAACATTTTTGTCATGTGATTTATCATGTATCTAGTCATCTATAGTTATAAAAAATGAATTAAATCTATTTTTTCATTAATTGTTACTCTATGCCAACTAATACAGAACAGATCTGCAACATTAAACCTTGATACCACACCACTCTATGGAAGCACTGCTTGGCCTGCTACTACGTTGAACGAAGCTGGCATTTCACTTTGAAAACAAAAATGATCAGGCTGAGAATTAGCTTAGCAGGGGAAACTAGCAACCCAAAACTGACAGCCATTCTTGCAACCTTTCTTAACCAAGATAAAAGTTTTAAATATTATTTTACATGTTAGTAATTATTTTTAATCCAAGACATTCAGATTAATCTGACAGAACAACCCTGATTTTCAAAGACATTGGATACACTACATTTGAAAATCAAAATGAATGTGTGAGAAGGAATGGGTGTGTACCATAGACAAGTTCATGCTGTTAATCACAGAAAATCCAGTCAAACTGTTCTTCCTAATTCCCTACAGAGAACACTGGTACATTGTGAGAGTTAGATGTGACAGTTAACTAAAACACCTGCCTTTTGTATTTCTCACATTACCTCAATTGTGGAAACAGCATACAGAGCAGCTTCCCAAAGAGCTGGGCACACCACTGCATCACTGTCATCAATGCTGAGAAGAACAGCAGGACAAACTCTTGGTGCTTCAGCTTGCATTAGCTCAGGCAGGTACTGGCAGAAAGCAGAAGCCACCTCAAAGAAAGCTGAGCGAACCTGAGGAAAGCCACAGAAGAACAAACATTTTAGGCAAATGAGAGTATTCTTTTATTGTCTGCAGTTTTATAACACCCCTTTTGAAGCCACACCAATTGTAATATGTAGCGACAGTATTTATCACATATGCAAACATTCAGATACTATTAAAAATAAAGAAATTGCTTGATAAGTCTGCAAATTTTTAAAAGACTTGTTCAGTAACAACATGCATACTGAACATTTTATGTTAATAATGCACTTCTGAAAGTCATGTTTATCCAAAAGCGCTTTAAAAAGATTAATACACTACTATGGAAATCAATGTATTGATCACCCTAGGCAGCTACTTCTTGGCAAAGAACAAAACAGTCTAAATAATGAAACCCACATTACTGTGAATACATACAGTTAAATGACACAATTTGTCTCTTTTACATGAATTTGAAACAATGCCAAATTGCCAAGTAGATGACAGTGGTATCAAAATAATAAATTAGCCTATTAAGAATATTTTAGAGCAATAATGTCTATAATGTTGTCTATTTAAGGCCTAGAAATTTGAAGACCACTTCAAACACAATTCAACAAAGCACAAAAACTCGTTCTTGCTTGCAGAATAAAATAAATCAGCATTTCCTCAGAGTCAGCATATAATCTTTAACTACAGCCCACCAAAATAAATAGTAATATTAAAAAGACAAGTTACCTGTGGTATGCTGTGTTTACTATACTTCCAAAATTTATTTTGAGATAGAAGTGGCATTAACCTTTCCTCCAGTAAATGCATCTCCTTTTTTGGCAACATGCTAAGCAACTTCTTTAAAGCTAACAAGGAACAGGTCAGAATCCGAAAAAATTTGGCTTCTCTTTCTTCCTCGGGCACAGTTCTCAGAAAAACAACATAAAAAAATTAACTGTGAATTAACCAGTGGGTTTCTAAAACTCTTTATAACTAATCTTGGAGGGTTTTTTTTTGCCTTTCTTCATATTGCTACCACTCAAAATCAAGATACATAAACTTTGCACAGGTTCTAATACCACTGAAATATATTTAAGGTGTTAGAAATAGTCATACTGTCTCCTAAGGTATTCATAAATGCTACATGTAGAAAAGCAATGCATTTGATAATGTTATCTACAGCATCCTAATAAATTGGAAAGCTGAGATCTGGACTCTTAAACAGCTATTCTCTCTTGGAACAACTACGCCCCCAGGACAATAGAATAGTCCAATATAGACTAAGACTTAAAAAAATACACTTTAAAGCAGCCCAACATACTGTGGATCACTGAGTGTATCAGGAGTTTCTTTCAGAAGATGATCTTGAAGTACCTAGAGAGAGAGAGAAAAAAAAACAACAAACACCACCACCATGAGAACTTACTGTTTACAAGTAAATCATGCAATTCATACAAATCTACAGATTATTCAGGAACATCTGTACACCTCAGTGAAGTCACTACTAAACATGTTTTAGACATGCAACCAAGCAAGGACAGAATGGAGCTGACTCAAGTTAAACATAGTGGTGGTGCTGTTTGAATCCAGACTATAAGACTTCACCAGCTATAGTCCTCACTGACATGCTGCTCACAAAAAAAAAAAAAAAAAGGATGCACTGAGACAAAAGAGTTATGTTTCCGTATGACAGCACAGTAATACAGCTTTTCACCTTTTTAAATTCAGACAACTCTCATTCACGTTTCATACATGACGGCAGAAGAGCATGAACCTTGATAAGCACACATCTCAGAGAAACTTTCTGAAACAGTGCTCAGAATTCTTTAGTCCTCTATCTTTGCGGCTAAGCCATATCATCATCATTACTCCAGCCATGAGCAATAGTTATCTGTTGACTGAACATCATTACATTGGAATGCAAGCAAGAAAATTTACTTCATATTCATTCCTATAGTTGTACGGTTTCATTCAGTATAAATGAGTGTTTTCACTGAGTGTAACTGCAGTTAAAAAATAAAGAGGAGATATTTTTGTCTCCGTTTCTCATGACCTTAGTAGCAGTGAAGTTCCAGGTGAGAAAAAAAAAATCTTACTGAAATTTAACCATTAGCAATAGGATTAGGACAGGATGAGTCTTTGAATTGTATTAAAATGTGATATATACTCGCACAAAGCCTGATAAAAACACTAGAATAAGTTTAGACGCATCAACTCACATTAAGAATTTCATCTTTACAGAAAGCTAAGGCTTCAGGTTGCTTGCTTGAAGGAAAAGCTTTTTCAAAAGCTACTTTTGCTGCAGAAGCAGCAGGGGAGTAAATGTCACACTGAGCAATCAGCCAGTACCCCATGATACTTTTTAAGTAAGGAGCCAAGTGCTTCTTTACTTTAAGAATCAGTTGCTCAAAGGACTGCTGGGTTGCTTCTCGCACACGGCGATCATGATCCTGTTTAAAAAAGGAAAAAAGGTTTTATTGCTTTAAGAAGGGTATGTTTTGATGCCAAGTGTTGCAAAGCAAGAATTCTTTTAGCGTACATCTTTACGTCCCCATTTCTTCCATCTAAAGAGAAAAGTTCCCTCATAGTACAGGCATTTTTGCAACTA
The DNA here is from genome assembly GCF_059628265.1 of Tinamus guttatus. Taxonomy (NCBI): domain Eukaryota; kingdom Metazoa; phylum Chordata; class Aves; order Tinamiformes; family Tinamidae; genus Tinamus; species Tinamus guttatus. The sequence goes on along the minus strand of NW_028289200.1, from coordinate 48,342 downwards.
ATCAGGCCAACGAGATTTGAAAATATGCAGAAAAACGAGTGTTTTTCAATGTCATCCCTAAATACAGGGAAGGTCCTAAATCAGCATCTTCATATGTGTTGCACATACAAAATTGTAACCCTTTCCTGATATCCCTAACTACAGCTGTCTTTCTTTTCAATGTTTGTAAGAAATGGGAATCACAGAAGTGAAACATGTTAAAAAACTCAGAAGACTACACAAATCACTTATTTGCAACCTTCAATTATTTGTGAATGAATTTACAGCATCATGACTTTTTACATTCTTTAGGAGCCAATAGTGTATCAGGAATGGCTCTACTGGATCAAAAGAGGGTCCAGTGTAGAACCACAAAGATGATTAAGGGACTGGAGCATCTATCTTATGAGGTAAGACAGTTGGGCCTGGTACCCTGGAGAAGATTGAGAGGTGAATGTAGGGAGCATAGGGCCAAACTGTTCTCGGTGGTGGCCAGTGACAGGACAAGGGGTAATGGTTACAAATTGAAACACAAGAAGTTCCATCTCCATATGAACAGGAAGAACTTATTTCCTGTGAGGGTGACAGAGCCGTGGCCCAGGATGCCCAGAGGGGTTGTGAAGTCTCCTTCTTTGGAGATATTCAAAATCCGCCTGGATGCCACCCTGTGCCACGTGCTCTGGGTGTCCCTGCTGGAGCAGGAGGGTTGGACTAGATGATCTCTAGAGGTCCCTTCCAACCATAAGCATTCAGCAATTCTGTGAGAAGAGTGATTCATTTCATCCAAAATCCTGTTTCCAACAGTAGCCTGCTGGGATATTTTGGATGTGTGTTAAAACACAATGTCAGAATATTATGGGTTAGCTGGCTACATACACTTTCTTTTTTTAAAAAAAATAATTAGCATGGACAGCTGTTAATCCCACCTCAAGAATGTTTATAATTACGTTAACAGCACATTCTGTTCTGCGAACGCATGCGCGCTTGCTCTCTCTCATATATATATATGTGCGTATAGATATCTTGCATATGTAAAAACTTATTTTGAAAAAGCTGTATCACGCTTTTATTAACAAAGCTCTAACAAGCAGCTTAACCCCAAAATACAGTTCAGGCATCAACAATTCAGGGTTTCACCCACAGCACAGTGAAACATATCAACTACAAGGAACACTGTTTTCTATCAACTTGAATCTTTTTTTTAGAATGAGATAGGAAATCCAACCAAAAAAAAAAAAAAAGAGCTAAATATATCAAAATGACTGCCTTAAGGGTTTTCACAGAAAGTAGCCAGAAAAGTTTTAAATGTTCATATTTTAATACTTACTAGTGAAATTTTACAATAAATTCTTGGCCAGTAAGGAAGTACACCCTTAACAATTTCTGCTTCTCTTTCTTTGCACATTGTCCCAAATTCTTGCATAGCCTAAAATAAATAAATAAATAAATTTTAAGAAATGCCAGGCAGATATATTCTGTTTACTTACCAGCTTTTACTATGTACTGTCATTTTCCTTTTCAACAAACCATTTCTCCCAACTTAGCAGGATGCAATACATTTTTAGAGATTCTTTATGACTGCTCTGCCTGAGGAACCTTTTTGCAAGTCTTCCAAGACACCCTCTGAATCGCGCACATCCAGAGGGTGTTTATGTGACATGTAAAAGTATAAGCAAAAAAAGGTGATGCATTCTTTCTAAAAAAATGCACTGGAATGAACTGGCCACTTCGACACATTACTCTCCCACTATTAAGAAAAATGTATGCAGTGCTCTTCCACAAAAGAAAGAAAAAATAAGGGGACAAAGGATATACCTACTTTTAGTTTTGTTGTGACATCCCTTTTCGAGAGTTTCCGCAACACCATTCGAAAATCCGCATCCACAAGGCTGTCTATTTCCTCTGCTCCTTGAACTGCAGGAACGTATCCGAGATCACTCTGAGAGGTCCCAAAGCCTATAAACCCAGGCACCGTTCCGCGTTCTTTGGCAAGGAGCTCTGCTGCTCGACCACTACTAGAAGGCTGATTAAAAAACAGAAAAAATACACAGTTATTTATTTTGGTCGCTTTAAACTACTTTAAGTTTGTTTCAAAGGCATGAAAAAGAATAATCACCCTTGTATTTAAAACAAAATCTTTCAAAAAAAAAGGTTACCTGCACTTAAAACATAGATGTTTGACCTGAAAAAAAATCTTTTTTTTTTTGAATCATTTTGAATCTACATTCCATTTTCTCATAAGAAATTTTTGTCTGTGAATACTTACGGAAAATGACATTACTTTTACATACATATGAGAAAGTATAGTAAGGCCATACTTCTGCATATGAATAACGTATCTAAGAAACCATTTACCCTCCTTCACTACTTTTCTTCCTTCCAGCTCTTTTCATGTCATAGCATACAAACTGACATAGTTCCCAAGGAACACTCTTAACGTTGGAAGCAGTGGGGGAAAAATGGAGAGGTGGCACTCAGAAAACCCATCACAAAGAGATGCTATTATTAAGAGGCTAGGAAGAATAGAGAATAAGAAAGCAAGACAGCACATATCTGATATAACCCTATAGAGTGACTTCACATTTCAAGTACACTGCCTAGAGGAGGATGTCCCAGAGCTGGGTGATGCTTCAAGCTTTTTGGTAATATTTCATGGGTCCTGACACCTCAAAAACTCAGACGAGTAAAATAAATTTTGGCAAACTATCATTACTAAATAAGAGAGAGAAAAAAAAAAATCCCAAGACAGCAACTGTTGCTAGGAATGAGAAGTAAATAGACAGAATCTATGTAACCACTGCATTTGTGAACTATTTTTTGCGTCTAAGAAATTTTAACTATACAGACATGCTTCACTGCGTTCCCTAAACACCTCCAAACACACAGGGTGAATAAAAAGATCTGTAAGAATATGTATTTTTCACACACCATTCTCCCATATTGAGAAGACACCATCTATAAGCACTTACAAGGCATGTAAGGCAGAAACATCACAACAGCTATACCATAAGACTAGCTACAGAAAATTACTCTAACTGTACTTAAACTAACCCATTTAAACTTACACCCCTGATGATTTGGCAATGACACCTTCCTACCCGCCCAGGTTTCCGGAAAACCTCATAATCCTCGCAGGGAAAGGAAAACACTTTTTTTTTTTTTTTAATTTTTAGTTATTATCCGAAGCAGAGGTACAGGCCCAGCTGGGAGCCGCCACCTGAGGCCTGGCCTCGCCACCAGGAACCTGAGTGGCGCGAGGAGCCGGTGGCGGAGGCCCCGGCTGCCCCGACCCCCTCCCGCCAGGGCCGCGGCTGCCGCCGGGGCCGCGGGCCCGCGCCGCTCACCCGCACGTTGCCCTTCGTGCGCTGCTTGTTCTTGCCGCCCATGATGGCGGCGGCGGGGGGCGCGCGCGGCCCGGGGGCGCCTCGGAACCCGCCGCCCTTCCGCAGGGCAGGGAGGGGCGCCGCTACGTCACGGCGCCGGCGAGACCGCGCAGGCGCAGGGCGCACGCGCAGCGCTGGGGCAGCTGGTCAACCCCGCGGCGGGAAACGGCGGCGCGAGGCGGGGGCAAAGCGCGAAGCTGCGCCGAGGGTCGGTGCTTACGGATGAGGCAGACGTAAGCGCTGCGGTAGGGTTTGTGGTGGGAAGGTGGCTCCCTGCGAACGCGCGTGTCGATATGACGACCTGGGAAAGGCTTGGGCCTTCCTGCAGTGCCAGGTCTCCCCACGACGCTGGAAGCACGGATGGGTGTACGCTGAGAACGAGCAGGCGGAGCTGGTTTTATTTCGACATATTTTTCCAAGTCTATTCCTTGTTTAAAAAAAAAAAATCCCTATAAGAAATTATCAATTAACTGACAGAGGAAAATATTTTTTAAAAAGCTTTTTTTTTGTATGAGAATTACACCATTAAAATAATTATCTGAAACATCTTTAAACTTGTTTTCTATCAGTATGTCTCCAAGGACCAAGGCTTCGAGCATGCCTTAGGTCCTTTCGTTTAAACCGCACTATTCCTGCGGAGTTCAGGTAGAGCAACACCGCGCTTGGTGAGCGGAATCGCTGCAGGATGACACTGCAAGCAGCGTCTAACAAAGCCCACGCCTGAGATTTGAAAGGTTAGAACTTTACTGGGTTTACACAGCAATACTGACATCAGTAATAACCAGCATCCGCATTGTACAACATGTACATGATTTAGATACAGACACCATAAACACAGAAACAAACAAGTACCCTTCATATCTTGGATATGAATTTGTTGAAATCAGACTCAAAAGCATATATAGCACTAAAGTAGCACTTTAAAGCACTGCAAATTTGTAAATGCAGTAAGGTAAAGACTCTTTTGCTGTTTTGGAGTGTACTGTAAAGGAACCTGATCCTAGATAAGCTGCTACTAACTCGAGTAATCATCACACTAGACTCCTCAGCTGCAAAGGCAGTGAAGGTACCACCGTATTTTTCTTACCTGTACACATTTTTATCTATGAAAAAAATCTTACTCCTGTTAATAGGTATCCTAGCTCCAGTGAAACTACACACATGGATAAGACTTTTATGAAGCTGCCCTCCTCTTTTTTTTTATAAAGCAGATCATGATCATCCTTTCAGACAGAAAGGAAAAAACAACTAAATGTGCTCATGTAGTGTATGCAAAGAAAGTAATAAATAATGTAAACATCAGTATTTCTTTCCTGAGATGTCTACGCTTCATTTTTGTCTCTTCACAGGCAGGTAGTTTATTCACTCTAATTCTGGAACTCTGCTCAATAGTTTATTGAACATCTTTTTCTAGCTTTGTAATTAAGTAAATACTCTAGCAATTTTAAAACCTAAGGATACAGTAAAGCATTTGTTTAGTCATTTTCATTATTCAGGATTTCACTGAATATTCGTTTTCATGGAAAACTGTATTCATCATATAAAGAAAAAAAAATGCTGATCAACTCCTTTGCTGATCAACTGTTGCAGAAAAGCTATAGAATCTCTTTTAAAGATTAATTTACAAACATAGGCAGGTGCACCTGTAGCAATCTAATGTCCTTCAACTCCAAAGTACATTTGAAACATATCAGCACATCCTTTTTCTTCTAAAAAATGATACAGCTGCCCCAAATCCATATGATTTCCCCTGGAACCATGAGCGTCAAAACACTTTTCTTCCAAAGTGGAGAATTTTCTTAGTTTCTGAATCTCATCACATGTTTCACCTTTCAAAGAAACATCTTCTCTGTGACGAATTAAAATTCTCTTCCATGTTAATCTTCTAATTCTGAAAGCAAATAGAGAAATACAGATCTAGCTGTACAATGCAGTTATTTTTAAACTCTTTCATAGCATCTCCTAAAACTAACTGGTATAATCAAATAATGTTCATTTATTCTGCGCTATTCAAAAACATAAATTATGAGAGCACAACAAAATATGAACATAAAACAATATAAAAACATACATAGGTAAAGAGAATAGAGTACAACAGCTACACACAGAGAAAACAAAAGTAAGAATGTGGACTGTGTATTAGCAGTTTTCATTATTGCAATCAGCAGTACAGTGGACATTTAGATCTGTAAATACACTGTGACAAAGACAAATACTCCACAGACAAGAGGATGGAAAGTGGGATGAGTTTTCCATCTTCCGGCCACATAACACAAAACAAACAAACAAAACCATAATATTCTAACTACTAATGGTACTTAAGTACAGTGAAAAACTAACCTTGACCAGAACTCTTCACAGCTGTTCTGCAGACCTTCTACACAAACAACACCTGGTTTCCCAGGCATGCAAAACCCTGAGAGAGTGAGCTCCTTGGCCCAATCAATAATGTTCTTTCTTTTTTGCTTGTTGTAGATATGATGACTGTAAATCCATAATCTAGTGAAAATGATGTCTTCTGCCTGCATTGCATCTGATGTTGTCACCGAGGAAGATGAAAGCTCTCTGTCAATGTAAGCAACTGCATGATCTTTAACCCATTGCCTTGCACTCAACATGCAAGGCTCACCACTGCAGTTTTGCAGCAAGTATGTTTTTAGATCAGAGTTCAGGTGAATCTGCTGAGCACGGCTTAGTAGTGATGACCTAGAGAAAAATACAGATGCAGGGCTACTGAACAACCTTTCACTCCTTCAAGTTTGGCCTTATTAAACCAAGTAACAGTCCCTCAGCATCAGGCCTATGAATGGTATCTATATTTGACCACTCTGTACAGAATCTGAAGCTTCGCCATTCTTTTCATATTTTTCTCACTTGTATGTTGAAGACACTAAAGAAATCATATACATACATATACATACAAATTTGCTTTTATTCTGTCATCACTCTCTGTCTGGCTCAATTTGACTGTGCACTGTGAAAAAAAAACTGGTTTTGCTATTGGACCCTTTTGGGTATTACACTGTAACTTTTAAACATTTTAATTGTATTTAATTGTATTGATTGTATTTTAATGTCATACCTCACAGTAATTTCTGGTAGAACAGCTGGATATTTAAATGGCAGAGCACAGCACATAGAGAACTGCACCTGGAAACAAAGGACAAGGAGTTGAAGAAAGCCCTAAAATCCGACCTGAAGTCCCACAGTACTGATTTTCGTCGTTTGTTTTGTTTTTGTTTTTTACCGTGGAGGCATCGAGGACTTCAGCCTTTACGTTCAGCACAAACTGCACTTTAGAAGTGGGCACGTCTGCAGACTGACTCTCAACATAGCGCTTCAGTTCTGCCACCGCCAGCTGGTCAGTCACAGCAAACTCCTCCTCGTAAGGAAACATGCTGGCGAGCAAGTCTAGCTCAGAAACCTGTATTTCTGCTTCTTCGCGGCTGGCCATTTCTCGGTCCGAGCTTGTTTCCTAGCGGGAGGAGACAACGAGACGAGGTGAACGGGCAGGCCCGTGAGAACCCCCCGCGCACGCGCAAACGCTTCAAGGGCCTCCCGCGTCCCGCCACCTTCCCGCTCATCCGCCTCAAGCGCCGCGCCCGGAAGCGCCGCCTGCATCGCGCATGCGCAAGGGAGGGGTGGCAGCACCGCGCATGCGCAGGGACTCACGGCCCGTCGTCTCTGTCGCTCCCTCCCGCCGCGGCCGCCCCACACTGCACCGCGCCGGAAGCGCGTAAGGCAGCCGGCGGCGGTTGCTCAACCGCTGCGGGACGCGGTGGAGCCGCCAAGGTGGGGCCATGTGTCGCAGAGACGCTCGCCCCGGGGCAGCAGCAGGTGAGGGGTCTGGAGCCCACGGTCCCGCCCCTACTCCCCGGCTGCTGCTGTTGCCGTTGCCGCCGCCCGCCTCCTCCGCCGGCACGCGCTTCTCTGGAGCTCGGCGGGCACCTCTCCGGCCGACCCGTCCGCCTTTCCTTATTGGCTGAGGCGCACGTCAGTAAAGGCGGGGGATGGGCCAGGCGGGCTGCACGGCCAATCGGAAAGCGGGGGGCGGTGCAGCGGAGTAGGCTGCGCGGCGGGGTCGGCACGCGCTGGCGGCGGCAGCGGGGCCACGTGCGCGGCGCGGTGAGTGCGGCGGGCGGGGGCCGCTTTGGGGCCGCCCCGCGCGGAGGCGCCGAGGGGGCCGTTCCCGCCGGTGCCGGGGGAGGGCCGTCCTCCCTGGGGTGCGGAGGCGCCGTTAGGGCCCCTTCCCGCGAGGCCCGGGGGCGCTGCTGGGCCGGGCCGAGCCGAGCCGGGCTGCTCGTCCCCGCATCCAGCGCCCCCTCATTGTGGGGCTGGGCCTCGCGTGGGCCGCCCCTCCAAGAGGAGCCCGTCGGACGGGTTTGTCTGGGCATGGTGCAGCCGAGAGCAGCAGCTGCGCCAGTTCCTGTGCTTATGCTTTCCTGGCAAGAGAAAAGTGGATTCTTGCAGGTGTTCGTTGGTTGGGTTCAAGAGACCAACTGCTGTAGCTTTTTTAGGAGAAGTGGTTTATCTGATTGCATGATCTGTAACTCCTTTTTTTTTTTTTTGAACCATCTGAGTGCAAAGTTCTTAAGGATGATCCTTCTGATGAAGCAGTTGCCTACCTATTGCCAATTAGCTTAGCAATCACTCTTAAAGACATCTATCTGGAAGAGTTTCTCACATAGAAAGTCCTCTCTTGTCAAACCTCCCTGTGTCCTAGTTTCTCTCAGATTCCTTTAGTCAGGCCTTGTATGTTGGTGATGATAGCCCCAGGCAGGAAGCTGTGCTTGGCATGCCGCAAAGAAATGGTCTAAGCTCAGCAGTGGTTCTGGAACAGTGGAAGTTGCAAGGCAGACGTAGTGCTGTGCTAGCACATTTATCTGGCTTGGAGTGTGGACAGCAGTGTCAGGCCTGTCTGCAAAAACCACACGGATCAGCAAGTTCAAGCCTTCTTAGTTTTACATATTTCTGTGGATGGAAAAAATAAATTTTGGAATTGGTCTATTTGTTTTTGTTTGTTTATTTTTAAATCTTCTCTTGTGAAATAAGCATTAGGGACCAGGAACTACATGCTAGAGGCAAAAAATCTTTTGCCATATGTTCAGTAGCTGGCTTTTCAAAGGGAAAGGCTTGGGTTCTGGCTCTGCTCTGTTTGATCACCCTTCTAACTCATGCTCAGATCTTGCTTGTGCTATTTTCGATTGTTTTGTGTTCAAGTGTAATCCACTTTTTAAAAAAAATCAAAAGAGGCTAATTTAAGAGACAAATCGGTGATGGAAATAATCTCTTGTCTAACTACTGCTAATTAAAATTGAAATTTAGTAATATTTTTAATATTTAGCTTAATAATTAACTTAATAATAACTTAATATTTTTCTTTGATAGGTCTCAGTTCTGTGTAAAGAAAATTGCAGAACACAAACATGGGAAAGAAACGCACCAAGGGCAAAACTGCACAGGCCGATGAGTCTCTGGATGTGCTGGGTATGTTTCTTCAGAGAAGCCTCTAATCCTAGGAAGAAAAATGTTTCTTTTAACTTCAGTTGGAGAAGGCTTAAACTCATTAATATCAGAAAAGCTTTACAAGAGTCACTGACTCTGAAGACTCAATTACAGAGTTTTGACTTTATATAATTGGAACTCCCATCTTTCAAGAAGTGTTGGTGTTGATACTTTCCTAAATTTTCTGTAAAATAATAAACCTGTCTAGTCAAACTGACACATAGATCTTAAGTTCTCTAAGACTTTGCTTTGTGTAAAGGATTTATAGAGTTAGATGCTAAGTTTGTCTTGAGAAGTAGCATACTTCTGAGGGAGACTGTATACTTTTAGAAGATTCATATTTCAACAATAAAAGACTTTGATTGAAATATCTCTGAGAAATCACTTCCTTTTTTTCAATATCAACTAACTCAGTCTTGATGCTTTAACTGTCACTGTTTTCCACCCTTGCTTCCCCCAAGTCTGTAGAGTCTTAGTACTTTTTGTTTTTAGGGGAAAAAAAAGTGTCAATCCAGCTTTCTCTTCCTTCCCCTTTGCTTTTTCAGAGAAAATCCAAGATAGATAATGTTATCTCACCTCTGCATTGAAGCTTTACTGTCTTGTTTACCTGAGTTATTCTAGCTATTGTTTCTGCTTGTACTGTAACATTCTCTTATACAGCCTTTTCTACTAAGTCACGTTCTTGGCCACCCACTTGCCTGTCACCCATCTTGAATGCTGCACTGTGTGGCGCAAACAACTCGTCCCATGCTAATTTAGCTATCTTGGTTTCCTGGTTATCCTTTTTTCATGGTAGCTTTTCCTGTCCTATGATGTTTCACCTCGTTTGTCTTTTTAATAGAGTTGAGATCACTGTCTGCCCTGGTGTTTGTGTGTGGTGGTGGTTTTCTTTTTTTTTAAATCGCTGTCTCTTGGCTGTACAGGTCAGCTCTGAGAACTGAGGTCAGCTCAGCCTATCAAGCCATGCATAGAAGCTCTTCACAATGATCAGTTTTATTTAATTTATAATAGCAGCCAATATCGAAGAGCTTTATTTACAAATACAGTTTTGAAGCTGTGGATGAAGCTCGTGCCTTTAAAAAAAAAGGTGCATCCAAACACTAAATGCATTACAGAGCTTTTTCAGCTACCATTTGTGCTGTGGTGAAAATCTGTTGATCAGAATTAGAAGTCCAGGTACAAAACTTCCCCTGGTTTCAGCTCATGACAAGAAAAAATGGCCGTTTTGAGGCTGTAATCTTGCATATGGTACACAACAAAGGTAAAGCTGAAGCTATTATACTCTCTCTGAGGTGAAAAATGACTTTTTTTTTTTAAAGGATGTTAAATAACAACAATGCTTAGTAAGGGTCACTGTGTGCTTTTTAAATTAAAAGTGAATATTGACCGTGTCAGATATTTGACCTTATATTGACATATTTAGACACTTTTAGCTGAAAACAGTGAAGAACTGTAGGTTGATGATACCACATGTCTTAATAAAATGCACTCTACAAAAATACATTCAAAAAAGAAATTGCAGTGCTTATTTGGCAGAAGTTGAATCAATTTGGGTATGCGTTTCCTTTTGATCAGGAATTCTACATAAATGACTTAACCTTTTAGGTAGCTTCTCTTGCGCTCAAATGATGGAGTAACCAAAAAAAAGACCTCTTAAGAGTAACTCTTACCAATGCATTACTGTGTGATTGCAGTTCTCAGACTACCCTTTTCTAGCAAAGGTCAGTTCAATAGATGCAGTTCACACAAGACCCCGAAGATGCAGCCCTGTTTAGGGTGTAGCGCTGTAAGGTGACAAAGGCATAAATGTGATGGCTCTGCCATTGCTCTTTGCTATAGTCTGTGGCATAACTTCACTGAGACTACTCAGCAGGAACCATGGTCTTATCTCCACCATAATAGGCTAGCCAGGTGCTGCTTTAGTGGCTGGGGACCAAGGCAGAGGGTTCTGGCAGCAACTTGGGAGTTTGTGGGAATTGTAATCACACAGAATCACAGAATGGTTAAGGTTGGAAGGGACCTCTGGAGATCATCTAGTCCAATCCCCTTGCACACGCAGGGACACCTAGAGCATATATATATATACATATATAAATTGCTTTATGCCTCAAAACGTTAGCTGTAATGCTATCTTCTCCTTAGTTAATACTGTCAAACTACCAAACTACACTGAATTCTGATTGTAATGTTTTCAGCTCCTGATGATGCATACTACTGAAAAGTCTATTAAAAATTAGTAATGCCGCAATCATAGAAGCCCCATGGCTTGAGCAGGCCTGGCACCATAGCCGAGTCTTTATACAAAAGCTCTGACAGCTTCTCAGACTAGACGTAGGTTTGAGTGACACTTTTCTAGTAATATGGTAGTGTAGGATGCATCAATTTGTGAATGGATGGTTAAATTTCTTCCTGATACTGTTTTTCGATACGTCTTTCTGGCTCTAGAAAGGTCATGTTAGCTTCTGGATTGTTCCCTGTGCCTTTGAGATGCTTACACTTGTCACGCTGTCTGCATCCTTACACTTGTCACGCTGTCTACATCCTCATTGTACTTTCTGTTTCTCAGAGCCTGTGTGCAAGCACATCCGTAAAGGACTGGAACAAAGCCATCTGAAAAAGGCTCTGCTGAGCGTGGAGTGGCACGTCTGTCAGGACTGCAAGGCAGACGATAAGCAAGAGGAATCTGAGGAGACTGATGAAAGCCCTTCCATATGGTTATGTTTAAAATGTGGCCATAGGGTATCTCTTGTTTTGTTATTTTGCCTTGATATCTTCAGTGCCTCATAATGTAGTTGAACAAGACAGCATCTAATTAAACCCTTGTTTTATCTTACTTTTGAGTCTGAAGGTGGCGCTATATGGATGAGCTGATGTACTTCAGTGTGATGAAGTATGTCTGGTCTGACTTGCAAATACAATACTTGGAAGCTTGGCACAAAGGCATTTAGCAGACTTAGGGCTAAAACACCATCTTGAGGACTTAATTTTCCTCTTAAAGTCTGATTTCTTTTACCAGGAAAATAAATAGTTCTATTTATTATCCTAATGCAGGATTTGCATTATAAAGTTTTGTGCCGAGATTGGCTTGTTGAACTTACAGCTGTGCATGCTGAACAGGATTTTGGTTTTATTCTGTTTAACTCTTTAAGTTGTTACAATTGAAGTTTGTGAGTTAGTTGTCCAGCCTCCAAGCAAATTGATAATTACTATTCACTTAATAATTTACTTTTTTTTTTCTCCATAAAATGCATCTTGAAATAGTGACCTAACTGTTCATCCTGGTTAGTTTAACATAGTTTTAAAATTAAATCCAATTAACTGTATTTATATTCTGATTTTATATATGTTTCGTTGATAGTCAACTGGGTTTTGTGACACTTCTGGTTATCAACATTATAGGGCTGTGGCAGAAATTCTCAAGAACAGCATGCTTTAAAGCATTACACAACGCCAAGATCAGACCCTCATTGTTTGGTTCTCAGTTTGGACAACTGGAGTGTGTGGTGAGTTTGTCAGGCAACAGTTATAAGACATAGCTAGAAGAAAATGGAAGTTGGGGTGTAATCTGTGTTTATTTACAATTTCTAGGAGCTATCTCTAGAAATTTATAAACATTTCCATACACAAAATCTCATCAGTCCTCAAGAGTTGCTGAATAATTACCTTGTAAAATTTATAGCTAGAAAAATGTCATAACTAAAATTGAAATGTACAAATTAGCAAATATTGCGGGTTTCCTATTTTATTGATTCTGCAAAATCAAAATACACATGGAAATATATGTTGTTATGCAGATCTAAATATTAATATTGATGGAAGCTCCTTTCCGATGCATGTATAGGGAACAATTTGATTATTTTTCTTTTCTCAATGACTTCTTGCTCCATACTTATAATTAAGCAAAACTGCACAATCTGCACATGATGCTACTGGACCAATCAACACAGATTCCAATGTATGGTAGTGTTTGCTTCTCTTAACGAAATAGCATATTATAGATGGAGAACCTTCATGTTTTAAACAGTGCCAAATAGAAGTATTGTGCTTGACCATTTTTATTCTACTTAGTTGCCTTTCTCTAAACTTACTCTGTCATCAGGTTTGATTTTATATGATGTTGTCTTTTTACTTAATCATATATGTAGCACAAATATATAGATATATTGACCTCTAGAATGGAAAATAATTAATTTATTATTATTAATGAACAAGTGAATGTCCCTTTTTGTTTTTAAACTAGTGCCAAAGTTACCATTTTGAGATGCTTTATTTTCTTTATTTGAAACCGCGTATCATTTTTAAATCAAAATACTTGTGAATGAGTGGAAGTTGACTAAGCAGGATATTTTATTTCCTTTCGGAGAGAGTAATTTCTTGGTAGTGCAAATTTGTTTGAGAAATTCTTCAGAAAATTACATGTTATTGGGTGTAAACTATTGCTGTGAGTCAAAAACTTTAAGAACTCTGTTCCATTGTCTCCACTAAATAGAAGCAAAGGTAATTTAATCAGACTTACTTATGCAATGGATATATGAATGAAGTTGAAGATTTTTAGAGTCTCTCCATACTGTGCAATTGAAATGGACTTGAATAGTATTTTAGAAGTTAAACAGTTCTGAGCTTGGAGACAAAGAGGACCGCCCTAGTAAGTCTTTGGATTCTGCTAATTCAGGATTACAACAGATGCTACTGTATGTATTTGCAGTTCCCTGTATGTATTTGCAGTTTGTAGTCAAACACATTACTGAAAAAAAACCTTCATTCTAATTCTTAAGTCCTTCAAAAGCTCGTATTAAAATTCTTGACAGAATGTTACTGGGCTAAAATGGCTTGTGGAATGAACTGTTGCATGTTTTCCCAGTCATTTGTTATCAGTCTGTTCTTAAAATTAAATGGATTGACCATAAATAAATACCAGAGGATTCCTAGAAATTAGAGCAGATTTTTCAATGAGGCGTAAGGAAATGTGAAAATTACAGCTAAAGCTGAGAATTGTACAGATTTAGGAAAACACTTTAATGTTTTCAAGATTAGAATATATAGTCTGGCTCTTGGTAATCCTGAAATCTGCTAAATGCATTTGTGCCTAACAACTGTAATTGCTGTGTTTCAAAATGCAGAAATATTTGCATTCTTACTTTGTGAGCTCTTCAAAAAGCTGATTAGGCAGAACTGCAAAATTTGTCCATGTCACTCTCTCCCATGTATGTGGACTGGAAGAATTTCACCCTTCAGTGAGCTTTTATCACTGCAATTTCTGTTGCAGTTTTGTTTCAAATTGTTTAGTGGTCTCACTGTGATCTATCTTTGCTCATAAAGAGAAATAGATTTGTACCAGCAGCAAAAGAGCAAGTAAGAGCATGTCTGATTGATGGAGCACAACATTTGTTTCTTGTCCAGCTCAAACATAATAAAGTACTTGGATGGTTAGAATTCTCCAATTATTTTTAGTCCCTTTAGTACATAAGGTTGATAAGTCATTTCCTTTAGGGCCTTATACTTTGCTTTCTTTATTTTAGAAAAATTTCTCCTGCGCTTATTTTGTTTGCCACCTAGATATCTAAGTGCATCTACGCATCTAATTCATGTTAGTAAATTGCATCCTCCAATTACTGAAATTACTTAATTTTGTTAACTCTTTATTCTTGTAATCAGCAATGAATTAAACTCTTCTCTAAAACTTCTAAATCTTAAAAAGAAAAAGAAAACTCATAACTTTATAGCTTTGTGTTATGACATGCATCAAACCAGAAAATAATGTAGGATTTTAACTATTTAAGAATTAGAACTAATTGTTTTTCCTTTTTGGGTTGTGGCGGAGACAGGTGCTACATGTGTGATAATGAAGTTCCATATAGTACCTCAACCCGATTGGGCCAGACTGTGGATTATGTTAGAAAACAAGTTTGCAGTAGTACATCATGTACAGGTAAGCAACTGTAGTGTACACACGGGAAACTGGAAAGCACCTTAAATGTAGCAAACAGTACTTTAAATCAAGACTATACACTAAATGAGGTTTAACTCAGGAGCATTTTATGGTAGAATAAAATGTTAATTTCTATCTTTACATTATTGTCAGTGTACTGAAAGTGTAAGTATCTTGCTAACTCACTAGCTAATTGGTGTCCCCTAAGCTTCTACAGAAAAAAAAAATACGGGAATAGGAATTAAAAGATACAATCTTAATATTATAATATTTGCGATGGGGAGAAAGAATGTGGGAATGGTGATAGACTGTTGTGCAAGTAAGGAATCCATTATCACAGTTACTCATCAGCAAGACTCAGCCTCTCTTACGATTTGAGGGAAAACTTAAAATTTGCTTGCTTAAGGGTAGTTTGGTTTTCTTGCTGTATTTTGGGCTTTTGTTGTTGTTGTTTGGTTTTCTAAGTAGCTCTGCAGACATTCTTGAATACATGAGCTGGAGTGACTAGGTCCCCACCTGTTGCAACCCACCAGGACGTTTTCTAATGGAAAAAGTGCAGGAGGATTTGTCTTCTGAAGCCATACGTTCGGCATATGTGGCTCCTGTGCATTCAGCACTCTTCGAAACAGTGTTTTCAGCCTGCAGTCTACCTGCAATTTTGATTTATTTATTTAAAAAGAATTTCCACAACAGTTTCCTGCAAAACTGTTATTCTACGTGCCATTTCCATTGCAAGAATTAGAAGAATGTACATATCAGAATATCTTATGGTTACCAAACGTTCCAACAATCTACGCTTAGATCAAATCGCCCCTTTTGGGAGAAAGCAACCATCCAGCAATTCGCAATAGTTGCCTTCAAGTACTTCTTCAGGAAGAAGCTGACCTTTTCTAACAGAGGACCATGCTGTTCAGTCTCATTTGCTTAGTCTTTTCCTTTCTATATGCTTAATGTTTGAGCTTCATATTGCACAATATTTGCTCAAGTTTGAACTGGAACTGGATGAATACCTGAGTGCAGAAGTTGCCCATTTCAGGTGTTCCATCTGTTGTCCTTGATTTTTTGTCTATCTGCAAAGATTGTATCATCCTGCTGCTTCTCCTTTTCCTGACCTGGTGTTTCTCTGCTTTGAAGTTAATACCGGCCTACGTTTTATAAGAACTTTCTTAGAAGACTGACACACTGGCAGAACCAGTGCAGGAGTTACTGTGAAAAAGCCCTGGTGCTACCTTACGGTTTTGTTAAACCAGTCATTGAAACTTTAAGCTAAACAAAAAGGTAATTTTGGAGAAAACATCTTGACGGATATTGAAGAATATAAAGTTCCTGATTTCTGCCTTTTACGTTAATGAAATAAGCATAAGATTGCTTTGAGAGTGGGGGACTTGTTGCATTTCATTCTGCACAGTAGTGCTGTGTTACATGGGATGTTAGCTCAGATGCTGCCCTGGTGGATGTTATAGAAAGCCCTAATGTAGATGGTGCTGTAACAGGAATGAAATTTCAGAGAACACATGTTGACTTTCAAGGATTGTTGGCATGAATGACTTGTTGGCTGAATAGTCTGTTTCAATCATATGCTAATCTGAAATGGAATTTCAGCATTTTTGTTTGTTTCTTTTCTGTTAATCTTAACTCCTGACCGTTTTAAAAACCCTAAATAGTAATTTTACATTTATGCTAATTCTGTAATTCTGTGTTTAAATTTAAAAGTTTGAGGACTTCTGTTTTTTCCTGGCCCGTTTCCTGTTAATTGGGTTAATATATGGTATGTTTTTTGTTATTTCAGTTAAAAAACAACAGGAAAGCAAAGAACTTGAAAATAAAAAAATAATAAAAGACAACAGAAATGAGCAAGAAAAAGAAGTCTCGCTCAAAGAAGAGAACTCTCACTCAAGTACCAATTCAGAAGTAACTGTGAAAGGACTTAGTAACTTGGGGAATACATGTTTCTTCAATGCAGTAATGCAGGTATGATAGTTGTTGCTGCTTTTTTAAATTAAAATAATAAAAAAATGAAGCAAGAAGCAGTGGCACAAAAAAAAGAAAGTTTTAAACATGCCATACTGTACAGCCACACAACTGGAATGCATTTTTATCTGCCAAGAATGACAGGTTCGTGCTAAAAATACGGAGTTGGCCCAGAGGAATGTGGGGCAGTGAGGGTGCAGGTTTGGACTTGCACTAAGAGAAGATGCAACCGATTGCCTTGTTTTTGACGGACCACATCTGACCATGCCAACTACCTAATTTAGTAAATAAAAATGTGGCCTGGTACATCACCCTTGCTGACTTCTTAGAATATGACAGATTAATACCCGAAGACCATTTTTTTTTGAAATAAAAATACCTTTCTCAGCAACAATAAATCAAACACAGCTAAAGATTAACTGGATGAGTGTAATGCATTGCCATCTTGTGTGTCTGCCTCAGCTAGTAAATGTTTAAATAGAAAGAACTCACCCTTTTGTGTGTATTAAATTTTACATAGAATCTTGTGCTCTTTGGACCTTCACATTGACACTTTTTATAAGCAAAATTCCCACTTTGTTCACAGGGTTTAGTGAACTGTTTGATAGTGTGTACCATGTTTTAATCAAAAGAAATAGATGTACTGCATGCTGTCTCGTGATTTAGAAACAGGTACTAGTAAACAGACTGAATCAAAAGATCAGTCTGCAGAAAGATAGTACATGTAGGGATTTTGCAGTCTAATGTATGGTGAGGATACTCGTATGTCTCTATCTCTAACAGTTAAGTTTTGTAAACCTTGTCATACGTGATTTTGGAAGGAACTAATCTGCTAATTTAATTGCCAGAAAATGTATGATAAGTGGAACCACTCTGACATTCTGCTTGTTCCACAGTTACCAAACTTCTTCTTTCTTCTTCAGAATTTATCACAAACTCCAGCCCTGAGGGAGCTGCTCAAAGAAGCTAAAATGTCTGATGCAACGATTAAAATAGAGCCGCCCGAGTTCTCCATGGTATATATGCTTCAACTACCAGATTGACTCTTTTTTTTTTTTTCCCCTTAAGTATGTTAAAGTACAAGCAGTTCTTTCCTCTCTGGATTTTGAAATCACTTAAAAGTTTCAGTTAAAAGCTAATAAGATGTAAATTTAGTGAGGACTTTGCCATTGACTTCAGCAGAGCCAATACCCCATTGGAAGCAGGAGAGCACTGATTTAATACTATACATACTAGTATTGTTGTCAAAGAAGTAATTACATCATAACTATGTATTTAAGGGGTATGCAGGATAAAAATGTCTAGCTTTTGACGTGGTGTGATTTGTCTGGATTCATAATAATAAACTGGAGCATGTCTCTAGTGCTAACTTTTAGATACTGTATGTATCATTAAAATCAAGATTTAGCTGGGAAAGAAGGATTGTTCATTTTAAGAAGTTACATTGTTTCTTGATAAAATGAGAAATCTAGGAAATTCAAAGTTGAAGTTACATAAGCAAAATATATGAGCATTGTAGTAAATTTAAGCAATAGATAATTACCGATCCTTAGCTCAGTGTTTTGATTCTGTCTCATGAAATATCTTATTTTTTGGTTGCTTTTGTCAGCTTAACTTACTGCTATTCAGGGATTTTGTGCATTCTGTTTTGTAAGAATATTTTCAAGAACTGAAGAATTGAATTTTAGGGAAAAAATATTCCAAACAGATCTGTCACCAATTTAAAGTGCAACAAAGTTCCTTCTTTTGTTTAAAACAGGAACCTCAACTGATAAAGCTAGATCAGCCTGGTCCTCTGACGTTAGCCATGTATCAGTTCCTGACAGAAATGCAAGAGACAAAAAAAGGAATAGTCACCCCTAAGGAACTTTTTGCTCAGGTTTGTAAAAAGTGAGTATCTGTACAACTGCCCAGCATAGTGAGTAACACACACACACAGACACACACATACACACACACACACACAAAATAAACTTTTTACCTTTTTTAAAAGAAGGGCACTTTTCTTAATTTTATCATGTATTAAGTTTTGAAAGAAGAGAGTAAGGGACATATATAAATGAATAAAATTAAATGAAAGAAGCAAGTCTAGTGAGAACTTTTTAATATTTTCAGAAACTTTCATATGCTCACACTCATTGCTTTCATAGAAAAATTAAAATCAACACATAACGGACAGAAGAAGACAAAGTCTTAAGCACGACTGTCCACTATTAAGGTGAATTATGCCTTACAACTGTTTTTCATTTAACAGAGCAATACGATTTAAAGGTTATCAGCAGCAAGACAGTCAGGAGTTGCTTCGTTACTTACTTGATGGAATGAGAGCAGAAGAAATCCAAGTGAGTGTTTGTTTCGAAGCTTTGTGAGATGAACAGTGAATTTATTTAACAATGCATCTGTTTTTGTTTGTTTGCTTTATTTGGGGGGAACTTTATTTTTGTTGGATGCAAATGTGCTCTTTTTTTTTCTCCTGTGTTCTCCCAGTAAAATCAAGTAGAAAGGTTGAGTTTTGTGTGATCTTTTTGTGTTTTTTTTTCTTCTATTTTTTCCCTTTTCTTTTAAATACCCAAATACAGAAAGTATTTTGTGTCTTTACAGGCACTTGTTAAGTTTGTACTAGTTCTCTTAAATGAGATTTTTCTGTTTCTTTTGTAAAACTGACTGAATTAGTTTAGGAAATTGTAAAAACAAGTAAATACTTGTTTTTAAACTTTCAGCGAGTAAGTGCTGGAATACTGAAGGCACTGACTGACTCTAACAAGCAAAATGAAGAAGAACTTAAAAAGAAAATTAAAGGTAAAATAAACTAACTTACGTTGTGTTAATTCAGGCTTTTCTGATTCATTGAAGTACAAAAGTAACATTGCTATTGTCAACTAAAGAACATGTATTTAAGCAAACAGCTTACTGCCATGTCTTGAATATGTATCTAGAATGTATACCTTGGGTGTTTTGAAGAGTTTTTTTAAAAGGTTTTACTGACCTTGGTGAAGTTCCTTTCTTGAACAAAGTAAGAGAAAACTGATTCCATAGTGACTATACATTAAAAGATGTTTGGGCTGTGTTTCATCATCCGAATGCCATATAAAAAAATAAAATATCAACATATGAATTTAATGATTTTCTCAATCCTAATAGTCCATAATTATTTAACAGCTGCTTCAAAAAGAAAAAAATACACTGAACAGAAGAATTTGTAAACTTTTCAATAAGCAACAATTCAACAAGGTTCAAAGATGAACAAAATAAAGTTCAAAAGTATCTGCTGTAGTGAGAATATTGCTTGAGGAAATTGTTTTTGTCCATAGAACACCCATCTTGACAAATACTGATGCGTCATTTTTTAGATTCAGACGGTTGTTTGGCCATCTTGTGAAAGAAAAAAATAGGAGCTCTTCCTAGAAAGAGTTTTCTTCTGGGAAAATAGAGAAATGCATTTGAGCTGGGAAATTAGTAAAGGTGTTGGTCCAGTCAAACAGTCTTCTCCTGTGACTGTGTTTTCATCTCCATTACCTTGAAGTCCCCTAACGGAACTTAGAATCTTGCTGTACTTTAGGGGGAAACTAAAAAAGACTGACATATTCCATTAAACATCTTACATACTGTATCCTCTGTTTTTATACTTGATGTGCAGTAACCAAGTAGGTCCCTGAAATATTGTATGCAGTATTAACTTCACATTCTACTGTCAATTCTCAGAATACGAAAAAAAAAAGGGAATACGAAGCTTCGTAGATCGCATTTTTGGTGGAGAATTAACCAGTACAATTATGTGCGAGGAATGCAGAACTGTAAGTAGACTGCTGCCTTGGAATAGTCTAGAGTATAATTTCTGTAATCTGTAGAAGAACCCCAAAGGAACTATATGTAGAAATTAAGTAGAAGTAAAGAAGATGGCTTCAATTAATACACTTCTAAGTTTCAACTAGCTGCATACTTTTCAAAGAGGGGCATGGTTTGGGTGGAATCTTTCTTCCCTTATAGTCTAAAGCTGATCTTCTTGTCCCTTCCAAAGGGCCTCCAGAAGACAAGGGCTGCAGGATCAAGCTGATTCTTGGAAAAAAATCACTCTTGAATTCCTGGTGATCCTTTTCCAGTGAATTGTAAAGGGGATTAATTGTTCAGCTACAAGCAGTATGCTGCCTAGGGCCCTCATTCCTTTTCCATCAGATTATTGCCCTTCCCACACTAGAATGACTGGGAGTTACGAGGAAAATAGCTAGAGAAAGTGCACTATCAGGATAATTCATCATGAGAATTAAGTTTTAGTCAGTTGGCCAAATGAATGTCCTGATAGGGCCTGCAAGATTGGTATCTGCAGTCTAGGTAGAGTGTACATGTTCTAAGCCACAAGGAAGTTGGTCTATGTGGAAAACTGATTGCTTATTCCTGTGGTAATATGACTAGTAGATTTGGGGGTCATGGATAGCTGATTATAAAAGTAGATTAAAACTGTGGTTTATATTTGTACGTGCAAGTAAAAGCATGCATTGAATGCAGAGAACTTTTTTTTAAAAAAATATATACTAACAGGAAGCTAGCTACTTAAAAAAAAAACTCTTTAATATTTATTTAATATTCATTTAAGGTGTCCCTGGTCCATGAGTCTTTCCTTGATTTGTCTCTTCCAGTACTAGACGATCAGGTAAGAAACTGTACAAAACTACATTCTTGGGTCCTGTGTGTGCGTGTGTTTTTTTTTGTTTTGTTTTTTGTTTGTTTTTTTGTTTTTTTTTTTTTAACTTGGTTTTTATTTACATATACAAAAACACCTTTACATGGTTATTAGGGAATGGCTATATGTATCGTTCTAAAGTGTCTCTTAAAAGTCAATACCTTAAATTGCACAAAAATATAGAGCGAGCATTTCTCAAGAATCATTCCTGTAACTTGTGGCTCATAAGATGTCTTTGGGAAAATGCTGATAGTGTGTTGGTGATTTTGCTGCCTTGTCAGTTTATTCCATAAGCAAAGTTAGATTATCTTGGACGTTCCTATGTTGTCTTAGTACAATAGAAGACTGAGTTGTAAAGAATAATGTTTCAAACTCGTCTTCACTGTGTATATCTGAATTAAATAGAAGACAGTGATGGGTTCCACGTCATGTGCTTAAATGCTTTACGTTTTAATAACTTTCATTCAATTTTTGTGCTTTGAGAGGATTAATGCTTTCAGTCTTCTAGTGATTTCAGAATATTGAATAAACTTAAGTATTGTTAGAATAAATAGAGTGAATGCTTAACTATTTGATCAATCTCTAGACTCAAAATACATGAGACTTGTTCCTTGTGTTTCACTTCGATAATCTGTGTGTGTAAGATTTCAGATTCTTCATTAGCACTGTTCATGCAAACACTAATGGCTAAATATTAAAATGAAATCTCCTCAGGCAAACGGATCATGCCTTCTGCAATGAACAAAATTCGTTTTAACAGAAGCAGAAAAAAAGGCAATGTTTCAATATGTGTGGCAGGTAGTTCAATTTAAAATGTGTCTGGTTTTGTAAAATGTTAATCCTCAGTGAATTTAATTACATTTGTTAAAGCCAAAGGTAATATTGTTCCTTTACGTGCTTATAATTTGATCCAGTTAGCCTTACTTGATGATACTTTTTCATTTATTTTGCTTGATATGCCCTCTGGAGTACAGAGGCATACACAGAATCACAGACTGGTTGAGGTTGGAAGGGACCTCTAGAGATCATCTAGTCCAACTCCCCTGTTCCAGCAGGGACACCAGAGCACATGGCACAGGGTGGCATCCAGGTGGGTTTGGAAGATCTCCAGAGAAGGAGACTCCACAGCCTCTCTGGGCAGCCTGTTCCAGTGCTCTGTCACCCTCACAGGAAAGGAGTAAGGTATCTCTTTGGAATGGTTGGCATTAGTTGTCATAATTGAGTTAACGTTTTAGCGACTACAGCAACATCTCTATCTCTTGCATGGAAAAACTCCTTGAATAACATGCTCATCGCTGCAGCTTTCTTTGGACTCCCATTTTGTTATTCTGCAGAATAATAACTAATTTTGTGCTTGTTCTGACGGTTTTTTGTTTGTTTTTGTAGAAATTGAAAAATACAAATGAAAGAAATACTAAGAAAAACAAAGAAAGGGATTCGGAAGATGATGATGAAAATAAAAACAACAACTGTTATGTTAAACAGAGAGATGAGCTCCCTGGTACAAGTAAACACCTTCAGAAAAAAGCAAAGAAACAGGCCAAAAAACAAGCCAAGGTTGGTTTTGATAAATATTTCACTTGTATTAATGAAGCGCTTGCAAATTCTGATAAAACAAGATTTTTTATTTGCCTCTTCAAATTAGAAGGAGAACCAGTGAGAAAAGGACAAGTTATAATTTCTCCTTGTGCAAATTTGCATCTGACGAGGAATTGCGTATACATTACAGCTATTAAGAAGTTGCTTATTCTGCTGAAAGCTGCTGTGCTAGAAATTAGTTAACACCAAACCAATGTGGAATTTACGTTACTTGTCTGCAGCAGAATTAAGTTGTAGCATGTAGCTGTTCTGTAACGAAAAACTTAGGAATACAGGCATGAAAAAGGATCAGGAAGATATAAGGGGAAGTGTTAGCTGTATTCTAAAGACGGTGTAAAGGAAAAGAGTGAAGAACTATGTTTGAGTAAGTGTGAATTTAGTGTTAGCTACTTTGAATTGATGAAATCAGATCACTAACTGGTAGATTTTGCACTGCCACTCACTCCACTTCGACACCTATTGCATGCTCTAAAGATTTTGATAAGAAATGGTCTAAAATGCTAAACACTATTTAACCTTTCTGTTCTTCTTATTCTTGCATATCATGCATTCCGATTTTTAGAACCAGCGTCGTCAGCAAAAGCTTCAAGGCAAGGTACTTCATTTGACAGATATCTGTGCTATTGAGCCATCGGAGGAAGATCCAGAGTATAACCAGGAAATAAAGGCAGAAGGTTACTCTGAAAAACCTGATGTGAAGCAAGAAGAGGAATCGGCAAATGATTGCGAAGATCCCTGCTCAAGGCCAATGGACTTAAGTACGCAGCGAAACAGTGCAGATGTTCAGGTGTTGCCTGAAAATGCAGGAGAGACAGAACAAGAACATATGGAAGATGAATCTCACACAGATCTCTCTATGGAAGACTCGGAATCTCCTGTGAAGTTTGTCAATGGCCTTGACAACTTACCCTTGAAAGATGATGATGATGATGAAGAGGAGGAAGAGGAGCTTGCTACTGACTTTTCAAAACTACATTTGTGTGCCAATACCAAATCTGATATAAATATTTTAGATGACCTTCAGACTGTTCCGACAAAGATTCATGAAGTGGTGACTGAAGATCCAGAAACAGCCTTTTGTACCCTTGCAAAGAGGGAAGACCTGAACCTCGAAGAAAGTTCCATCCATCACTGTTTGTATCAATTTACCCGTAATGAAAAACTTAGTGAGACCAATAAACTGCTCTGTGATGTATGTACACAAAGACATTGTGGACCAAAGAAGAACTTAAAAAGTACGACAAATTATCTTGCAAAACTCTAAAACTGTCCCTATCTGCTGCTTGGGTTGGTGGGTGAGGGGTGTGATGTACCTGAAGCACCAGTTGTGTAACTTGCAACCTAACCTTAGATTAGTAGAACTTGTGTTTAAGGACAGACAGTGAAAACCTCTTGCTTTTGCACAGTTTAGTACCAGAAAGTTCTTATTTAAGGAGAATAGTAGGTTCATAAGCTTGAGTAGAGGACACTGCAGGATGGAAAGAGGCTTGAAAATGAGGAATAATTTTGAGTTAAAGGTGTTTGTTTGTTTGTTTTTTAATCTAAAACCTTATGTGGATGAATGTAGGGAGCAGTTATTTAGCAAATTACTTTTTTTGTTGTTCCATAATGTAGAATTTCTGTAACAGTTGCAAGAGAAGTACGTTGACATTTACTCAAAAGACTACAAAAAGCCCCATACAGATTCTGATTATGGGAGTTGTAGGCAACATGGAAGAAAGTTCCCTCTGATGCTGCTCGCACATGGTGCCAGCTTTAGGGACACTGGTTCTGCAAGAAGGCAGCAGCTGTTCAGCTGATCCTGTTAGCGGGGAGTGTGCAGTTCCTCAGTCATGTTAGTGGATGAGTAGGTGACATTGCAACCCTGTAAATAGTGAAAACTATTGATTTCTTGCTGTAACATTTGTTTACGTATTAATAATTGATACTTTTTGTTTCCTCTAGGTGAAAAGAAGTATATTTATACCAATGCCAAAAAACAAATGCTTATTTCTCTTCCTCCTCCAATTTTAACTCTTCATTTAAAGAGATTTCAACAGGTAACTTGCGGGCTGTTATTGCCAAAGTACATGTGTATATAGTACCAGCTTACTGTGTAGATAGCTGTATAGTTCTGGCTTAATACAGAACCAGTGTTAACATGCTTTAATTTTCTGTAAAGCTCCTCTTTCCAGGGGGTGAAAAAATAAGGAGTGGAGCTCCTAAGTAGATGAAAATCAATTCTACAGACCAAATAGAAAATATATAGGATACTCAAAGTGACTATAACACAGCTGAGGAAAAGACGACTTCTATTTCCCTTTTTTTTTTTTTTTTCTCTCCCCATTTTGATACCAGCATTTTATTTGAATAGGCTAGAAGTAGAAATTCCTTTGGTTCTGGCAATGTGAACTGAGCCCTTCAAGCATGCTGCAGTTCTGCAGTATCTGAGAAGCAAGAACTGCCTTCAGAGTAATTGCTTAGGTCTTATTTAGTACTGAGGTTGTTCTCCTTTTCTGCTCCCATTATTAAGGTACCAGAAGAGAGTTAAAGAGCTGGCCTAACACAGGCTCCAGTGCAGCATATGGAAGCAAGGGGACAATGCCAGAGAAGCTTGGGGTGGGATGGGGAGAGAGACAGGGAGAGAGGGGAAAAAGAAGCCGTTCTGTCCATCTTCATGTAAGACTAATTTTGTGTGTCGTGTTAGGATTCTTAGATCGTCGGTATAACATACCTAGTAAATAATGAGAGAAGCGTGCTTTTAAATATGTTGCATTCTAACACTGGTATTTCTTTTTCTTTATGTCCTGTTAAGGCTGGATTTAATCTACGGAAAGTTAACAGGCATATCAAGTTTCCAGAGGTGTTGGACCTGGCTCCTTTCTGCTCAGTTAAATGTAAAGTAAGTGGTGGCGATGTAGGGGAGCAGATTCTCCCTTTTCATATTTTACTGTGTTTTCAAAATTATGCTGCTTAACAGAATCCTTCATCCAATGTTTATCAAGTTTTCAGTTATTTTGCATGATAGTACAGGCTATCTTGTAACTTGCATGTGAGTCTGTTAGTTTTCTGGTCCCCTACTGGTCATGGTTGTGGTAACTAGCATGAGCCTGGTGACAAATATTCTGTGCTTCACTAAAAAAGCGAAGATGGAGGAGGTTATATTCTAGCCTTGTTAAAATCCAGTAGCTCAGTGACAAACCTGCACTTTTGCTCTTATAGAACGTGGCTGAGGGGAATACAAAAGTGTTGTATTCTCTGTATGGCGTTGTCGAACACAGCGGCACCATGAGATCTGGGCACTACACTGCATATGCCAAAATGAGAAATATCAACAATCACCTTTCTGAGCTTGTCCTCCGAGGAGAATCTACTCAAGGTGAAGGTTAGAAGTATTTTTAGTTACCTCTTACTGCAGAGCAGTAGCATGTCTACTCCAATATTTTTTAATGCATTTTGCCTCCTAAATTTTCTTTTCCAGCTTTAGGAACTGAACCAGTAAAAGGGCAGTGGTTCCATGTCAGTGACACCCATGTCCAGGCCGTGTCGGCGGCCAAGGTGCTGGGCGCGCAGGCGTACCTCCTGTTCTACGAGCGGCTGCTCTAGCGCCGCTGAGGAGCCCTCCTGTCTCTGCAACCATGTCGAAGCTCCCTCACAGAAGGGATGGACTTGCAAATCATGTTGTTACACCTTGGAGCTGCCGTGTACAACCGCGGGAATATGCTTTATGCTTCTTAGATACTGACGAATGAAACAATTAACTTATACTGTTTTCCAGTGTTTTCACTACTCTTTAAATAAAAGTCTTTTTTTTCAAAATGATAGCTTTGAGTTTCTAAGAATAGCTTGTGTGACCAAACAACCACTCCTTTCTTAATGTCTCTTGCCTGCTATAGCTTTTAGTCAGCAAATAACACTTTAAAGAGATCTTGAACTATAAACAATCTTGAACTATATATAGGTATCGCAGTTATATATCTGCATGTAGTTCTAAGCATGAGAAAGATGCTGTCTCTCCCTGCACATCCTAAGACCTGAGACATTCAGCACCAGCTCTCTTTGCGCTAACCTTTATTTCTAGAACAGAAACACTCAAGTTGCAAACTCTCTAGGAATTCTTTGACAGGGTATTTTTGACAAGCTTAAGGCCTTGGATTCCTCTTTTCCTTTCACTAACAGCACCTCAGCTTAGCTGGTCTCTGTTGCAGTAGTAAGAAAAACTAGTCTGAGGTGGGTTGTAGTTTTTATTTGAAGTTGTCTTCCCTGCAGGCATGGCTGCACATAGAATTTACACAAGTGAAATCCTGGCTCCTGCATGCTTGAACAGCACCTTGCTCATGCCTCTTTCAACCTGTGTATTTTTCACCCACCAACCTCCTAAGAAAAGTAGTAGTTGCATATGTGGTCCTGTTACCCTTTGATGTGCCAGCAGTAGTCCCTGTGCATAGGGTTTGGTATGCCAGTCCCCTCTGAAAATTGCTGAGTTTAAGTTTGAGCCACACCAATGATGCATAAAAAGCAAGCAGGAGCATAGCTGGTGTAGGACAGCCTTATTTAGGCAGAAGAAAGTTCCAGACCTGATTTAACCTCCCACTCCCTTCTGGCTGTGAAATTGAATAGTGCTGGCAAGAGTCAGAAAAGTAGTCATTATTCATGGAGCTTAAATTTCAACTGCAGTTTTCCCTTTTAACTTAAAAGGCATAAGAATTTTTATGAGCATGTAAAGAGCTTAACACAGGTCTCCCAATTTCCCCCTTATGTGCTTTTAAAGGATTCCATCCCGCTCTGTGACAGGCCTGACACTTCTGCTTAGCTAACTTTTGCCTAGATGCTATTTATTTTTAAGGCAGCTCAACTCATTCTAACAGCCAGAGATACATTTAACCATTGTTTAACCTTTGGAGAGCAGGGGAACTCTGGAAGGATGAACAATTAGGTGCATGTAACAGAACTGAACAAAGGCATGGACCTGGTGCCACACTTACTTCTTCCTTTTACCTCGTTTGACTTGGTATGCTCCATCTGAGTAAGGTGCATAGTGTCACTGCACACTGAGGTCCTGGAGAATAGATCCCAGTTTCCACAAATTAAAAGTTCTCTGCACCAGGCCTGCACTCCACCTCCCTTACCACAGAGGCCCAGACTGGTTGAGGTTGGAAGGGACCTTTGGAGATCATCTAGTCCAACCCTACTGCTCCTGCAGGGACACCTAGAGCACGTGGCACGTCTCTCCAGAGAAGGAGACTCCACAACCTCTCTGGGCAGCCTGTGCCAGGGCTCTGTCACCCTCACAGGAAAGAAGTTCTTCCTCACATGGAGATGGAACTTCCTGTGTTTCAACTTGTAGCCATTACCCCTTGTCCTGTCACTGGCCACCACCAAGAAGAGTTTGCCCCATCTTCTTTACATTCTCCTTTCAGGTATTTGTATATATTGATCAGATCTCAAAGTTCTCCAGCCTAAACAGGCCCAGCTGGCTTAGTCTTTTCTCATAAGATAAATGCTGCCATTGCTTAATCATCTTTGTGGCTCTACACTGACCCTCACTAGAAGCTCAATGTCCCTCTTGTACTGGGGAGACCACAGCTGCACCCAGTACTCCAGGTGCAGCCTCACTAGAGCTGAGTAGAGGGGCAGGATCCCCTCCCTGGACCTGCTGGCAATGCTCCTTCTGATGCAGGCCAGGATCCCATTGGCCTTCTTGGCCATGAGGGCACATTGCTGACTCATGGTTAACTTGTTGTCAACCAGGACCCCTACATCCCTTTCTGCGGAGCTGCTTTCCAGCAGTCCAAGCCCTAATCTGTACCAGTGTCTGGGGTTATTCCTCCCCAGGTGCAGGACCCTGCACTTATCCTTGCTGAACCTCATGAGGTTCCTCTCTGCCCAACTCTCCAACCTGTCCAGGTCCCTCTGAATGGCAGCACAGCCCTCAGGAGTGTCAGCCACTCCTCACAGTTTGGTGTCATCTGCAAACTTGCTGAGGGTGCACTCTGTGCCCTCGTCCAAGTCATTGATGAACAAGTTGAACAGCACCGGGCCCAGTACTGATCCCTGGGGGCCACAAACCTCCAACTGGACTCAGCGCCATTTATCACCACCTTCTGGGCAATGCCATCTAGCCAGTCCTCAATCCACCTCACTGTCTCCTCATCCAGTCCCCACTTCTGGAGCTTCCCCATGAGGATGTTATGGGGGGTGTCAAAAACCTTGCTGAAGTCAAGGTAGACAACATCCACAGCTCTCCCATCATCCATCCATCCATTCACCTCATCGTAGAAGGATATCAGGTTTGTCAAACACGACTTCCCCATGCTGACTACTCTGGATCAGCTTTCCCTCCACATACCTGGAGATGGTCTCTAGGATGTGCTGCTCCATCACCTTTCCAGGGACAGAGGTGAGGCTGACCAGCCTGTAGTTTCCTGGGTCCTCCCTTTTGCCCTTTTTGAAGACTGGAGTGATTCTGGTTTCTTCCAGTCCTTCAGCACCTCCCCCGCTCTCCATGACCTCTCGAAGATGATGGAGAGCGGCTGAGCAATGACCCCTGGTAGTTCCCTCAGCACTGCTGGGTGCATCCCATCCGGGCCCATAGATTTATGGGTGTCCAGTTTGCCTAAATAATCCCTAACCCAATCCTCCACAACCAGCAGAAAGTCCTCCTCTCTCCTGGTTTTCTCTCTTGTCTCCAAGCTCTGTAGTTTATGGGGACTGGTCTTAGCAGTAAAGACAGAATCAAAGAAGGCATTTAGTAACTCTGCTTTCTCTGCATCCTCCACCATCACAGCACTCCCCCCATTCAGCAGCAAGTTAACATTTTCCCTAGTCGTCGTCTTACTGCTGATGTAATTATAGAAACCCCTCCCATTGTTCCTGACATCTATTGCTAATTCCACACAGGCCTTGGTCTCGCCACATCCCTACATTCTCTAACACTGTTCCTATATTCCTCCCAAGTGTTCTGTCGCTTCTTTCATATTATGTATGCTTTCTTCTAAGTTTTCTTAAGAGCTCCTTGCCCATCCACACAGTTCTCCCATCCCCCTTGCTTCCCTTCTTGTAGGAATGCACCGATCCTAAGCTTGGAGAAAGTGGGATTTGAATATTAGCCAGCTCTCCTCAACCCCCTTTTCTTCTTGGGTCTAGGGGTTTCTTCCAAGAAGCTCCCAGAGAAAGTCAAAATTAGCTTTCCTGAAGTCCAGAGTTGCAATCCTACTTCTTGACCATCCTCCTCCTCACAGAATTGTGAATTCCAGCATCTCATGGTCACTGCAGCCCAGACTGTCAACCTTCACCTTTCCCACTAGACCATCTCTGTTTGTTAGTACCAGGTCTAGCAGCGCCCATGTCCTTGTTGACTCATCAACCACCTGCATCAAGAAGTTATCTGCAATGTTCTGCAGGAACCTCCTGGACTGTCTGCTCCTAGCTGTGTGATTATCTCCGCAGACATCTGGATGGTTGAAGTCCCCCATAAGGACCAGGGTGTGGGATCATGAGGCTTCTTGCAGTTGCTTGTAGAAGGCCTCATCCACTTCCTCTCCCTGGTCAGGAGGCCTGTAGTAAACTCCCACCACAGTGTCACCCCTGTTGTCCTGCCCTTTAATCCTCTCCCAGAGGCTCTTGACCCGGGCTTCGTCCTCCACGAAGGCTGAGCTCCATACATTCCAGTTGCTCTCTCACCTAAAGAGCAACTCCGCCACCTCACCTTCCTGGCCTGTCCTTCCTAGAAAGCCTAAAGCCATCCTTAGCCACGTTCCACATCACCCACCCACGAACCCTCATCCCCCTACAAAGATCCATCTGTTCATAGACTTAATCAGGCTTAGCTGAAAGAAACTCACAGTCAACATAATTTATAAGGACAGGTGCATTTATTGAAGTATTCAAAGTTCTGCACGCCGCTGGATATAAGTCTCATAACTTAAAGGGAGAAAACTCATGACGACAGGCCCTAGCTGGAACACGACAAAACTCTTAATAACCATGTCACTTCAGAAGCACAGTTAAGCTGTTCAGTCATTTTGGTCTTCATCCCAGTCTTTCTTTCCTGATGGAGGCTTAGGACCACCAGCTGGCTTTGCCATGATGATCTACAACAAGGAGAGAGAAAAGGTAGAATGAGATTTTTCTACCTATATGATGCCATCAGCATTCACTAAATTCATGCAGTTTCTGGGCTCTGCATGTATACCACTGATTCATAAAAATGAGGTATTTTACCTTGAAAGCAGCAGAAACAGATACAGATATTTACCCTGATACCAAGTAAAAACACAACTTTTACCTCATGTTTGCACGCAAGTTAAACTTCAATTAGTCTAGCGAAAGTGTAATGCTCAACCAAACTAGCCAGTGACTGGTTTACATGCCACACACTACAGGAAGCATTAGAAGAATTATTAGTACTGCAGTTCTAAATTTTTGAGTCTGTGAACATCACACTTTTAAAGCAGTGTCCCCTGGTGACACCTTGTTAAAAGTAGAGTTGTTGCACTTGCTACAGTGACCTTACAAGTAACGTACCACTAAAATTGCACTTGGCCTTCTTTCAGTGAGAGCTTGGGTTTAGGATTTTTAAGGTTCATTCTCAGTAACAAAAATAAATATGGTTACATTTCTCAGGGCAGTAATGTCATGCGTGTGCTCTTAAGAAGATCAGCTGTGTCAACATATTCATGCATGCATTCACACACACATATACTTCTCTGCTGGAGAAACACAGCTTCCTGCATACTATTGTTCAGGTTCATCTTTCCAGCCATCCTTATCCCAATGTCCTTGCTGTTTAGGGGCTTTTGGACCGCCTGCTGCTTTTGCCATAATAATCTACAGAAATTTTACATGCAAATACATTTTTGCGAGAGTTTCACAAAATACCATACAAATCTAGGACTTTTCTCAGTAAAATTATAACCACCGTTAAATGGTATTTTCATGTAAAAACAACCTATGGGATTTTTTGTCCCCATTCCTAGAAAGATTTGGATAAATTTTTGGACATGGTATCAAGTGCCAAATAAAGTATCAACTGCCAAATCTTCAAAATGTATACTATACATGTAGGTGTACAGTTAACATATATAGCATGAATAGTGTTTCTATGATGTGGCAATGTTGTACCATTCCAAAACACAAGTTTTTGAGTGCTACCGTTTTTCAGGACCAGAAGAACATCAATGAACTTCCAATACATTCAAGTATTTTGCATCAGCGTTCTGCAAGTTAGAGCAGGTGTTTCAATTTAGCATCCACGTTGCTTCTAAGCTTTACCTGATCCACCCTCAGAACAGTCACTGCAGCATTTGTAGCCAGCTTGATCCCCCAGCATTTTCCAAGGTACGTGTCTAAGACACCGGCTTCCAACATATCCTTCACGGCAGGAGCTTCAGCCTGGCAGACAGGAGAAAAAGCAGTGTTCAAGTTTCTCATGCTTCTTGGAATTTACTGTGTTTTCAAAGTTATGTGTTTGGAACAAAACATAACTTTTCCAATCTTGTTTTCATCTTTAAAACAAACAAACAAACAAACAAACAAACAAATCTCTCCCCCACCTTCATTCCTAATCCATTGCACGAAGACAAAAAGGTAATGACTAAAAACTTACTTTTCACCATATTAGTTCAATTTCTCATTTCATCTACACAAGGCCACTCTACTACACTGATTTTAACTGCCTGCTGATGATCATTTTAAAAGTTACTCTTCTTGACTATGCACAATAGAGCTCTGATAATTTTACACCTCATACTGAGACCAGTACTTACAACCCTTTGTTCCTGAGCACCAACTATTGTGTGAGACTATTTACCTCAATATCAAAGCCAACATTTTTGTTGCCTTCTTGATGGACAGCATAAAGTTTGGAGATGACTTCGTTAGCCTTCACTCCAGAGTTTTCTGCTAGTGCTCGAGGAATGGCCTCAAATGCCTCAGCAAACTTCTTGATGGCGTATTGGTCAAGCCCAGGACATGTCTAAAGTGAAGGTGAAAACCATTTAGCTTTTCAAAATGAACACAAAGAGGACCAGAAAGGTAGGGAGGGACGTGTGCATGATTACACTTCGTATATCTAAGAATACGGCTATACATATGCATATTAATTAATCTATTTTACACACACACACACACACACACGTATATAAAAGAAAAAAAAAAAAAAAAAAGAGGTACCTCTCCATAAGATGTGATCTGTTTGGCTAATTCAATCTCTGTTGCACCACCTCCAGGAACAAGACGCTTATCCTGTGAACAAAACATCCCACAGACTTCTTACAGCAGCAAAATACTTTTACTTTTCAAATTTAAATAGCAAGAACACAATAAAACTTTACAGACTTGTTAAGCACTACTTCAGAACAAGTAAGTCTCAAGAGTACTGTCCCCAGAATTGAATCTCATTCCCAATGTTTTCAAACAAAAAATAGCGTCTTTCATAAAAAGAAAATAGAAATGCTGGTTTTTTTTAAGGGTCATTTTAACTCACGACTTACTAGGAACAAATTTCCTAGACTTTTTTGTCTTTTTCTTTTCACCTTCTGGATATACAACCTTTTCCTTTTTACCTGCTCCTGCTCTGCCCGCCTCTCCCTCCCCATCAAAAAAAAAAAACTCGAGCTAGAAAAGCTAATTAGAAAATACTGAAGAATTATTCTACTTATAATCTGTAATTAGCAGGTAGAAGTAAATCTTGTCAGCGGTGAACTAGAAGTACAGTCTGCAACCAGTTGGGTTCTGTGGATGGCTGGCAAAACCAAATCAAACCAAACCACACTCCTAGCTCTTCTGGTGTGTCTGCTTTGCAAGGGACATAACGGGGGATTTGTGGCAACAGCCAAACTGGTTGCTGTTAAAAAATGCTGTAGTGAACTTATCTTCGAAGACTCACCTCCAACTGAGTTGGTGTGTCTTACACACAGTGTACTGACAGGGATGGCAGCATCATGCCACAGAATAGTCTCTATGCCCCAAGGACACTCCTAAACTGACTATGTAAACAGCTGTTTGCAGCACTTGTGCCCACTGCTGAGTGGCAAGCAAGAGGCTTGTCTAATTGATCCAACAAACTGACCCATAGCTCTGTTGTGGCATCCAAACTGTTCACTTTACTTACTCTGGTGAGGACTTTGAAAGTATTTACGCCATCATCCACTGCTCGCTCTATATCATCCATCAGGTTGTCTGTAGATCCACGAATGAGTATGGTAGATATGGCACCATCCTCCTTTTCTGTTAAGGAGGACATGCTCATTATTGAATTCAGTTTGTTAGATGTAAAACAACCACAAATATCCTACTTGCAGGATAGCAGCATTAGGACTTTAGAAAACATACGTACCATGCTTAAACACAACCACCTGGGTATCTCCAACCTCTGAGAGATATACGCTGTCACAGTGACCCATTTCTTCTAGAGTAGGGGGAGTCTGGAAAAGAAAAAAAAAGTTAACAAGAAGAACCTGTCAATAGCTCTCTCTATGCTGATTCTCACTAGAAAATTGCCTACCAGTCTGGGGAGGGCTGTTGCACCAACAGTTTTACACAGTCTCCTCAGATCCCATTTGGAGTTCAACCTTTAAAAAAAAAAAAAAAAAGAAAGAAAAAAGAAAAGAAAGTTTCCAGAACAAATGTTCAAATTATCACTTCACAGTTTGGAAACATTTTGTAAATTCATTATATCAAAGTCCAAGGCATCAAGTTATAAAATAATCTCACTTCTTCCCCCTGCTAGTTATAATCACGTTATTTTCAGGAATCTTACACTTGGATTTATCCTTACAATACCTCTGCATTATATTTCTAGTCCTTCCTGTTTTACATGAGGTCACAGGACCATGTTCCCTTTCCAGAAATTCATTTTTTTTTAGACACCAACAATCAAGTATAGTTTCCAACAAAGAAGGACCACTTCTCTGCACAAAACGGAAGAGAAGCCAACAAAATTTAACTCTGGTATTTTGTAAAATGTATTTCGAAGATGTACAAACACGTTTAATTTACAACTGAGATGATTTAAGACCACACACCCGCCCCCGCTTCCAGCTACGTTCCAAAAGAAATATAGGAAAGTATTAAGAGTTAGTTCTTTCATCTGTCAGTACGCTAGCAATGCAGGGAAGTATGATGCTTTTTCCAGTGATATAAGATATGTAGACTGTGGCCAGGATGAACCATTAGTCCCCCTCAACTCCAGAAACTCTATATACATTTGACTTCAACTAAAATGATTAATTTAATTGCCTTTCCAGCTCAACAGTGCCACATACGCAAGTTACTTCCCAATTAGCTTTCATATAAAGGTGAAATGCTATCAAGGAACATAAGCTATGCACACAACCAAACTGCTCAAAGATAAAAAGTTTTACACTATCTTTTAGTACTTACCTGACTAACATAAGGTTGTATTTGTTGGCATAATGAAGTGCCATGTCTGCCACTTTGCCACCAGTTACTATGACATTTGCACCAGTATCAGCAATAGCTTTGACTTGTACGTCCATCAGGTTTTCTTCTCCCTTACTGAAATTCATTAGTTCTTCAGCATTCTTTATAAGTACAGTGCCCTAACAAACAGATATGCTATTATCAATTCAGTATTAACTGCATACATACTTAAAAAAAAGTCATGACAAAAATGACTTATATGACTTACAGTGTCAACCTATTCATAACTTCAACCCATCCTGTTTTATCAAATTGATACCTTTCCTGAGCAATGGAATAGCAAAAGTCAAATAAAAGCAGTTCTAGCATTTCTAAAAAACTCCAAGCTTCAGGTATTTGAGCATGTTTGGCTCACAAGTAAACTATAAAGCAAAATTAATTTCAAAGAATATCTACGAACTTTTTTTTGAACTGATGAATTAATTAACAGAAGTAACTCCAATATAAATATTCTTGATTCATAGTGATTAAGTCTAAAATAAGAGATTTAGAACTGCACACGATTATAAATAGATACAAAACTTTTCTGGGGCTTCTACATACCTTCGTTTCAGTTATCATACCATCAAAAGGGCAAGAATACACAGCTATCTTTGCATCTTTCACAGAGGTAACATCTCCTTCAGTTTCTTTTTTAAAAACCATGCCATGCAGTACTGATGAAGCAGAGATACCAGCTCCCTGAAAGAAGAAAATGAAATGGAGCAAAGCCTCATTACTGCCAGAAAGCTGCATAATCCCTAACAAGAAGCAGTCCTTGTATTCATTTGAACATAGCCACTAAGATTTCATTGTAGCAGAGGAGACCAAGGAGTCTTACCAGGTCACAAATTGAGTTCTCTGAGAACAGTAATTACAGAATGTAACGTACATTTTCTATGCTCAACTTTTTGTATATTTGTTAACAAGGCATAAAAAGTCACGGAAATTCATATGAGATGTAAATTGGGTGCATTTCTACAGGCCATATTAAGGCCTAATATTCCACTGACAAAAAAAAAAGTATAAGATTAGACTGCTGTTGTCCTCCTAGCCTGCCTTTGCCTGGCCATCTGAACGCTTCTAAATCAAAGGTGCAATCAATATCCCAGGGTATAATTAACAGATTTGTTTTAGCTTAAACTCTCCACGTTCATGAGTCCTGTTCCTGAAACTAACTACTGAACTTTGAAGTATTTTAAAACAAGGATCAGTTTCCAGAACTTAACCATGCATGCTACAACAGACCAGAGATTAGAATAGAAAAAAAAAAAAGCTTCAAAGTTTAAAGATCTAAAAATTAACTCCCTCCATTAAACTTTTGAGCTTAGCTCTGCAGTAAAGTCAGCTATGTCCAACTTACCACAATTTTGCACACTCTGATATTGTCGACATTGAAATGCCCAGAATCAGGAAGAATAGAAACTGTATGAAAATAAAAAAGAATTTTTGTTGCTTATCGAAGTGAAATGGCGACACATAAGCAATGCAGTGAGGGTTTTTTTCTGAGTACTAGAAGTCAAAGATTTGAACTAGCTATTTAAGTTTAAGGCAATTATAATCCATTAAGACCACTGCATCAAGAGATGAGCACAACATTTGTTTTTATAATATAACAATCAAAATCAACATTTATTCAAAATAGTCAGTTAAATTAAGTCTGGAGGTCAATTTAAACAAGATCTAACCCAGAGTATTTTGAGGAAACACTTATACTAGACTTGAGGGTTATATTTCTTGAGGTCTAAAAGGAGAAACACAGCGACACATTCTTGCTTTCACTGTCCTGTGGCTGCGACTAGTGAATAGTTTCTCTGAAGTGTAATGCATCTTTCTAATGACAAGAAATGATGAAAAAAATCTGTTGTGCTGAAAGACACCATGCAGCAGTAGGCTACTTCTATAAATATTTCCTAGAAGCCATGGACCTTATCTGAGTCACAATTACTAATATGAGAAAGAAAAAAGGTTACACTCACTACAGAGCATAATTTAACCTGGTAAAATAACGATACCTTTTCATCTTACATGAAAACATTAGCAATGATCAAGTCCAACTCACACCATTTCCTAATGCAATCAC
Organism: Tinamus guttatus; assembly: GCF_059628265.1. NCBI lineage: Eukaryota > Metazoa > Chordata > Aves > Tinamiformes > Tinamidae > Tinamus > Tinamus guttatus. Next base: position 10,813 of record NW_028289200.1, on the reverse strand, counting down.
ACTCGCTCACTTACCACAGGCCTGTGCAATTAGTTTGGCCAGAAATTGTTCATTGCCATATTGTTTACTCATCACTGAGGTGTGCAACAAGGAGGCCACTTCTTCTACATCTCGAAGGTTCTTTGCAGAACAGCACACCAAGTCAGGAAGAATTTCTAGGGCTTTCTTGCAAGCTTTTTCATATCCTTCAATCACCTGTATAGCAAGCAGCAAAAGTTCACTATCTACATCACTATACATTCCTACTTTGCACATCTTTTCTGGAAAGCAATGTAAAACTTTTAACTATAATAAAAAGTGAAAAAGCTTACAAGCGATGCAATCACACACAGTAAAACATATACTATTATTTTCATAGATTTTTATCTAAAAATCATTTTTGAAGGAAACAGTATTATACAGAACCAATAACTGTCTGATTCAGGCTTCATCATATCATTAACTCACCTCTGACACAGATAATCCCATTCTCAGAAGGTCCTCTGCTAACTCCAGAAGGACTCCAGCAAAAACAAGGACAAAATTTGTTCCATCTCCTACTTCTTGCTCTTGCATATGGGAAGCCATCACAATCATTTTTGCAGCAGGATGCTGGACCTTTGAAAGAAGTTGCATACCTTAATTTAGCTGCTAAATTAAGCTAAATTAAATTTAGCTAGTCCCACTTGGGCTAGAGCTCTAGACTTTTCCATGTAGTACAAGTTCTTTGATTTCAAGTTATATCTAATAATACCAAGAATACACAAGAGAAATACAACTATCTTAAACAGTAATTTCCATAATAAACGAAAGTACTGCATCTATGAAAATTTCACAGAACTTTACAGTTCTTCAACATTATTTGCAAACCCGTGCTACTTGTTTCTGCTATTTTAACAAGATGCAGTGGCTTTACAATCTAATTTTGACCCTCAAATTGAGCTCATATATCCGTAAGTTTAAACCAGAGAACTATATTGTGTTAATTCTAAAGCTTTGCTATCTGCATAGACATCATATTATTTTCCCTTTAAAGGAAGTGTAATAAAAATACATTATCCTTGAATATATTTAGAGCACCTATCATCTTATCCCAGAAAGTGGCATGCAAAACTTATGAAATTAACTAGTTTGCAGATATTTTTGAAGAACTCTGACTTGCATATTTTTCCCCACTCACACTGATACAAACACATTACAAAGTGTAATGCAGTCTTGAAAAGTTTTACTTTTCAGTGCTTTCTTGCTACTATTCTAGAATATTATTTCTACCAAAAGACATCAAACATACAGTAAAACTATGTAGTGATACAAATATTATGGTAGTAAGAGAAAAGCCAGGCTATCTCAGTTTTTCCTATAATTCTTCTATCAGTTCACATATGGATCCTGCCACAGCTCCATAGCCCACTACCATATATCTCCATATTCCAGCTACAATCTTCTAAGACAGCAAGAAAATACAGCAAGTGCCAGTGTCAGACGACTAACAGCTACTTCATTCAGAGTTTTCTAAACACTGTATTACTTAGACACACACATCTACGCTGATTTGGGATAATACAGGAGGTGATACTAAGCACCTTCAACTCCTTAATGCTGCTTTACAGAAGAAGCCTACTTCTAACCTGGAGGTAGTGCATTTACTTTACACACTCAAATCCAAAGAAAACTTGAATGATTTACAAAATGACACACGTAGGTCACTAGGCAGGTTGACACAATCCTTATTAACTTTCAGAACTATAGAGGCCCACACTAAGATAAACACCAGTTCTGCATTACTGAAAGCTTCCAAAATAAGAACACTTACCTCCAGCTCTCTCAAGATAGTAGCAGCATCATTTGTAACAAAAAGCTTCTCCAGATGATTAATAACCATTTTGTTCATTCCTAAGGGGGAGGATAAAAGTTTATGAAGTGTGTTTCATACTGTTTCATAATCACAACAGGTATATCTTATGCCTTAAAACATTAGCTGTACTTCAACTTTTTAGAGACCCTAAAAAATATTTAGGTTTGAGAATGTTACATGCAGAAGAAATCATTCATGTCTGAATAAACAGTTCCTCTTCAGAGATGTTTGTATGTTGCATAATTGAACAATATTGGCAATATCTTCTGGTTTGGTATGTTTGTCAGAACACAGTACAGATATGCTAATTATGACTGTCTCTCCTCTAATTTTGTAGGTCTTCAGCGCAGCAGTAAGAAAAAAGACTCTAATTGTACAAAACAGTCATACTACAAAAAACTTAAGAGACAGAAAGCTGCAGTCTTCATATGCACAAAGACTATATTTGAAGTTCAATAAAGAGTCCAAAGTAATTTTTCAAGAAACAGTTGCTGCTTCTTCAAGGTGGGATTGGCCCTTGAACATTATAATTTTTCTCAAAAACATTAAGTCATGTCAGGATTTATTTACCATTTGGTCCATAAGCAGTACGGGTGGTTTGAGCAAGTTCTTTGCAAGCTTGGATGTTCCTGTAAACAGCTTCTTCAAGTCCTGAATAATGCTACACAGAAAAAAAAAATGTTACCAGTTTGAAAAGCTACAAGTTTTTGACCATTCTGTTTCAGCACACACTTTTTATTCCCATCTTTGCATTCTACAGAGATCTACCATCAACTCTATTCTGTATTCAAACATACATTCGTTTTTTTTTTTTTAAAAAAAAACACTCAGGAAATAACTGCGACTGAGAAGCTAATAAACACCTATTTGAAAGCCTTATAAAATGAAGGGATCCCCAGTAAGAGCCTAAAGAAGAGGAAAACATTACAGCAAAGAAAGGTATAGGCGCATAGCCAGGTATTCTACAAATACAAAGCATCTATGGAGACAAATGTTCCCTTGTTTTCTGAAATACAACTCGTGCTGTTCTTAACCCTTAAAGAACCAGGATCTGTGTTATTCTGCTTCCCCCCTACCTCTCTGTAATATGCTATTCCCTGCCCCCAGAAAAGCTTTTGGAGGATTTTCTGTGTTGCCTAACCTCCTTTCGCATACAGTTAGCATCACCATTCATACATATTTTTCAGGAAAAACTCAGCTTTCTCACACTAGTCATACACTCTATCAGGCATTTGATAACTGTCAAAATAAATGATTATTATATAAATGTAGTACTAGGTGTAACTGCATGGAGATTATCTGCTCACTCCGCAGTACCTTTTTTTTTATAGATAAAGGAGCAGAGAGCAACGGAGGAACATTGGCAGGAGGCAGAGAGGCCCGTACAGAACTGATCCAGCTCTAAGAGTTGGCCCCCCTCTGCAAACGCTCCCCAAAAACCTTTCCTGCTGAGACCACTTTCAGCTCGAGGGCGACCACGGAGCGACTCCCCAGCCCCACCCGGGGGCAGAGCTTTCTAGAAGGCCACGTGCGCCGGGCCCCGCCCGCCGCTGCCCCGGCCCAGGACGCGCGGCGCAGGCAGACGGGCAGCAGCAGGCTCGGTCCCGGGGCCCGGAGCCGCCGCACACGGAGCGCCAGCCCCGCCAGCCTGCGGAACCTTCCAGAAGCTTCCCCGCGCCGCCATGCCGCCTCCCTCCCTCCCTGCCTAGCCGCCGCCAAAGAAGGAGGAGCTCTGGGGCGGGCAGGAGCAACGTCCATCCATCCCTCCGCCCGCCGCCGCCGTTCTCACCTTCGCGCCCTCCTTGAGCATCTGGGCGAAGCCCGGGGCCTTGGGGACGTGCAGCGCCATGTCCGCTCCGCTCCGGCCGCCGCGCGCCAGGGACCAGGGGAGAGCGGCGCACGCGCACCACGCTCCTCGCAGGCGGCAGGAGTCGCTCGCCGGGAAGGTCGATGGGGGCGGGGCTTGAGGGAGCCGTTGGGCCCCCTAACGGTCGCGGTGCCGCCCGCTCCGCTGTGGGGCTTGTGGTGCCGCTTGGGGAGCCCGTGGCGACCTCAAACCGGGGCTCATGAAACAGGGCAAGGCAGGCCGCGGGGATGGGAAACTCTCTTGCCTGGAAGCCTTGTCCTCAGAGGAAAGCTCAGTTTCTGAAAGAGGTTCTTGCTTTGCAGGAAGGGCAACGATTAGAGATTACCGTATTAGGGCTGTTGTTTTCCTTACGGCTTGGTATTTTGCTTAAATGCAACCAAATGCATTGATTTCTACAGTATTTGAGCTGGCTTACATTTATGTCATTTTATGTAAAAATAAAAGACCTCCAAATCATACTTTTCTGAAGCAAGTGATACAGTTTCTTCACTCCCTGCATTCTTACTATCCTTGCTCCCCTTTTTGTAAAGGGCCCCAAAGTGGTGGTGGTTTTTCCTAAGGCACATTGTCCATGCAGTTAAATAGCGGCAAGTAGTATCACAGTGGTGGATGATGTTTGGTCCATCAAAAACTATTCTCACTGTCTAGCTCAGCCTCTTGCGGAGCAGGCATGTCTCTGAGTGCATATAGTGATGGAGAGTCCAAAAACAGGAGCTACCAGCAGCAGCCAGTTGTAAAACCTTTTACATTCCAGTTTAGCATTTGGTCTAATACATACCTGACTTGCTCAGAAGAGCAAAACATGTCCAGCACTTCTTATTCAGCACTTCAGCTGTCTAGTTCACTTCAATATAGGCATCTTTTTGCAGAATTAAAATTTCCCAATCTTTGTTTAACTCAAAATATTTCAGGTTCATAAGGAAAGTGAGTGGTGGCCAATAATTCCATGCTCTTCCTCCACTCAAATCCTCTTTATGAGGAACTGAGTACAGTTATGAACCCACAGAGTGAACTCAATTAGGGAACTATCTTACATTAAAACCGAACCAAAAGAAGCCTGATCAACTTTCAGATTTCTCACTACATGGCTGTGCAAAAGCTTGTGCTGGCACAAAGAGGAATGAAGAGAGACAGGGAAAGAACCTCTTTCTGTGTCAGTGCTGCCTTATGTTATAATATTTCTGGAACTGCCTTGTAGGTACAGTACCTTCAATGAAGCTTATGCCAGCTACATTTTTAACACAAAAGCTCACTAAAGCTAATGCTTATGGGTTTGCATGTGATTAAAATATATACTACATATATGTGTTTACACATATCTATATTAAACCATCACTAAAAAAATCACTAAAAAAATCTAAAGAAATCACTAAAACCAAAAATACGAGCTATTTGGGGCTGGATGTCTAATTACGACTTTGTCTTGGCCTTGATCTTTTTTTAGCCGCTCCTCCACTCTGTTTATATTCTGCACAGATATTGCCATGTTAAAGGACCATCCAAAGGTCAGAGGTTTGGCTGTTGGCAGTTGGCTGCCCTTTCACCAGCCAAAATCTATTATTGTGCAAATGGAAATCCCCAGCTTATCTGTAGGCACATGTTTGTCAAATTTTGGGATGGTAAAATTTAAACTTTTGACAAGTTCATGCAGAGGACAGAATGTTAAAGAATGTTAATTTCTAGTTGCTTATGTAGCAATGGGAACATGAACAATTGGAAAATAAGGGATAGAAAAGTGTCTGATGAAAGTATAATATCTAACTGTGTTTGCCAAATAAAATGATATTTGGCCAAAGAAAAGCTTGAGTGGCATGTTGAGAGAAGCCTGAGGTTGATACCTGGTTCGCGTAGAATGATATTTATTCCAGAAACACAGAACCTCATAGGGCTTGCAGGCTCGAATATTCAAGGTGGACATTTCTCTCTTAGTAATAGCAGAGCAGTGACATGAGCCTGTCTCAATTTGTGCTCCTCTCCCTTGTGGCATAGTGAGAAGGAGCACTCTAGTCAACCTATGAGTATTTCTTAAGTCATTGGTCCACAGCTCCTAGCTAAAATGCTGCTCGCATGCTGGACTTAGCTTGCATGATGGTAAAGACAATTCCAAGCTAGACAGGAAAGACGGATTTCAAAACTACCTCAATATATGTGCTTTCTGCTAGCTGTCTTATAGCTAAGCCAGCTAGTTGGGGTCACTCGAAAGCACTTCAGGGGACTTCAGAAGAGTATTGCTCTTGTATGGGAGCCATGATGAAATTATTTGAAAACGTGGAGTATTGACAGTCCTAGCTGATCTAAGGATCCACTATGCTAGATTTTGCTTCACATGTTGCAAGAGTTCAGAGGTTACTCTGAACAGACGAGGTTGGAAAGGATGATAGGCAAAAATTGGAAGTGATGCTTTTTTACTTTTTTATTGCGGATGCAATCAAGGTATGAAATCTTGTTGTAACAACAGGGTAACACAGTCCAAAATATAATCTAAGTCTGTCATGAGAGAAAGCTACATTACTGAGATTTTTCAGGTTTCATCTCACAAAAAGGCAAGATAACTAGGTAAAAATGACAATATATCTTGCAGATTATGGGTTCTGTTTTGCTTGAGGAGTTCAAGTCCCTGGTCAGATAAGGCCTAGAGAAATATTTCTCTTTAATACTATGTGTGGTCATATAGATGCTTTCTCCAGGGGAGTACACAGCAGCCTGGAAATGCAAGCCAGCTGCTATTATAAATTCGGGTATTCTTAGTGGAGGTGGGAAGAATTTATCAGTACTTCAGCGATATGGAAACTCAGAACATCAAAATGACGAGTGGGAGAAGGGGTCAGTCATTTTAGGTTGCTCTTGCAAAGGAAAGGAAATACTGGAACAAGATGACATAGCTAAAGACTTCTGCAGAAATAGCACCGATCTGAGGTCATGAAGCATAAAGGAAATGACAACTATCTGCAGTCTACTGGAAATAAGATGCTACTCACATAATTAGGATTACTTTCAATTCTGTGAACGCTACAAGAACTGCAGCTAAGATAGAGGATTCTGAGGCCAAGACCACACCTCGTGTTGATTGGCACTGGGGATGTTGGGATGCGTGATCTTCTAAGTTTATCTTCACAGTTTCATGCCTTGACTTGGATTCCCAATTTGGAATTATCTAAGGAGGGTCTAAAACAGTACTAGATCTTCAAGACAAAGATGGAGAGTTTTCTTAATATTTAGAAGTTTGTTTCTCTACCCAAATAAGCTTAAACACCTTGTCCAAGTAGCTCCAAATATTATTTTATAGCTCCAATCTTATTTTGAAATTAATTTGAGGATTCTTAATTACATATGATATGAATAAACCTGTTGAGAAGTCCATAAAGTCTCCATAACTCAGTCAGTGGGAGCCTCCTGGCTCAGCTCTCTCTGAATGAGGCCAGGGATGTGTAGAGCACTCTCCGTCTTGCTGCCAGCAAAGACTGTGACCATCGGCATAACCTAGGGAGCTTCCATGTATCCCGTTATTTCCTGGCTACTCCATCAGCCCCATATATCTGCCAGCAGCTAGGAAATTGGCCTGACTCTTGGTTGCGAATCAAAAGAATTCCGAGGACACCTTTGCAGCCCCTTTTTCTGTCCTGCATAACCTTCTTAGGGGTAATTAAGAGTTGTGGCTTGCACAGTAATGTACAGTATTTCATACAAGTTTCTTGAAGTTTTTAAAAAAATTATTAATGAATAAATTCTTTGCAGTTCTGCAAAGAAGGAGGTACTACTTCGGCATGTTACAAATCAGGAAATCACGTCCTAGTGATAGCAAATGGCACGCCAAAGGCCACAGAAAGGATTCATGCCAAGATTGGGGACTACAGCACAAGACTTGTTCCCAGTAGGGTATACTAACTTCCAAAACTGTGACCCATAACCATAGTCCAAGCTGTAAAGCCATATTAGTACCTTAAAAAAATTGAAGTTGAATAATATACTGTTATTTAAATTGCCTTAATAGAGAAAAAATATACCAGATATAACTATGTAAATGTTATATTTTTTCTCTATTAAGGCAATTTAAATAACAGTATATTATTCAACTTCATTTTTTTGTTATACCAGATATAAATATATAAATGTTATAACAATTCTGGGCAGTTGCGTAAGCAGCACTTAAGTTGTGCAACACGGTTTACATGTAAAGAAGAGCAGTGAACATTTTTTAATAAGCACCTTTGAAACAGTTACTTATAATATGGGCACAACACCAGAAATAAGAGTTAACGGAGTTAAAGTCTTGGAGGTTTATTTAATAAATAAATTATTTTAATGTACAACTGAATGGTAGCAAGTAGTGTTTGTACAGTGCTATGGCAATATCTACAGCTATTTAAATACTGCATGACTTTATCCACCCAGATTCCAGTGTATTTGCGAAGTACTGGATCTGTCGCCGTTTTACCTACTATATACAACAAATGGGTTAAATGAGCACTAGAAAGCTCAGTGAAGCACAAGGTGTTACAACACACTGAAGTACTTTGGAACTGGGGCTTGCAATAGGCAGGGATTGCAGGTGGCAACAACAGATCCCTGACTCAGCAGTAGCAGCAGTTTTTCAGTTGGATTTCAGCCAGATTTCATTCTGAACCCTATATTGGGGTTAAGATTCCTGAAACAGTACCAAGCAATAACAGAATCTCTGCCTTTTTGCTTTTGAAGGATAGTGATCACAACTGCTCTTTATCATCAGTATTTCTTATCTTACCTTACCAACTCTGCAGCCTAACTGTTTAACTCTTTGTGAAGAACAGAATGTATCTATGATACATTGAGCTTCTCCACTTCTATTTTTTTTAATATAAATCAATAGCAAAATGAATGCCTGTCTGTTCTGTGTGTTTTTATGGTCCAGGTTCTGAATTGTGTTCACTGAAATTTGGTCCATCAGTGAGTCACGTAAGAGATTCATGAAAGATTCTCTCTGAATCATTCTTCTGCATGAAAATGGTCCAAAACATATATTAAAACTTCACGTAAGTTACGTCGATCCACTAACATCTGTCCTTTTTTATCAGCCAGCTGGCAAAGGGACGGCAGAATGCATTAAACCAGCTCTTGAAGTGGCACAATGGCTGGCAGCGTGCCACACCAACCACTGCTCTCCCAGCCTGAACGTCAGCGCGCCGCTGCTTCGGGGGGACTCATCCGAGTTCCCAACACCTGCAGAAGCTCTCAGAGAGCCGCTGCCTTGTTTGAGCACCTTCAAGTATTTTAGATAGGCTGTTCCAAAAGACACCACTTCCACAGAAAGGAGTGATCAAGACAGTCTACTCACAGTTTACTGCTATGGGAGTTTTTGTTTGCTGGTTCGTTTTTGCTTTTGCTTCATTTGAACTCTGTTTTTTTTAAGGAAAATATTTAGCAATTAGATTTGCTTTGTGCATGGACTCAAAAAAACAAGCAAGCAAGCAAACAAAAACAGAAGAGTGGAACAGAGTTCAAAAAGAAGTCTTTGGGAAAGATGAAAAACCCAAAGGCGTCACTAAATGCCAGCAATGTTTAGTTCAATTTACTGCACACTGGAAAACAAAAATGTAACTCCCTTTGCGTTCACTGGTGGTTTGATGCTTTCCTTTATGGGGTTACATCATTGTGCTTCCATCATAGCTCCATGTGTAACCAGCAATTTGTCTTCCATCTTTATTTTCTCATATTGGTGGCATGTGCAGGTGAACTAAAAAATAAAATGTTCCATTCTGTTGACCCCTGAAAATAATCATGAATTAGAAGAGGTAATAATGATGTATCATAATTGAGCCACAGGCGAAGCTGAAACAGTGAAATACAGAGTATATGCTTTAAGGGTGCCACATATTACTGATATTGGTAAGGTATTGTTACTGGAATTGGTGAGGTTTGTTTAGTTATTCTATAGTCATATTTAATAGTTAAAAAATCCCAGAACCACCAAAAGCATGAAAATAAAGGAACTCTTAAACATTTTTGTCAGGAGCTAATAGTTCAGCTGTGTTAGAGATCAATATTTCCTGATACCTCCTTGCAATTGTAGGAATTTGTAATTGCAGGAGCATAGCTAAGATACCATTCCTGTCATTTTTAGAAATAAATCAGGATTTGGGGATATCAAGCAGGAGCTACTGTAGCCTGCTTGCAGTTAATTGTGTGATACCATTGCTAACAATAGAGAAGAGAAAAGGGAAGGGAAGGGAAGGGAAAAGGGAAGGGAAGGGAAGGGAAAAGGGAAGGGAAAAGAAAGGGAAGGGAAAAGAAAGGGAAGGGAAGGGAAGGGAAGGGAAGGGAAGGGAAGGGAAGGGAAAAGGAAAGGGAAGGGAAGGGAAAAAGGGAAAAGAAAGGGAAGGGAAGGGAAAAGGAAAGGAAAGGAAAGGAAAGGAAAGGAAAGGAAAGGAAAGGAAAGGAAAGGAAAGGAAAGGAAAGGAAAGGAAAGGAAAGGAAAGGAAAGGAAAGGAAAGGAAAGGAAAGGAAAGGAAAGGAAAGGAAAGGAAAGAAAGGAAAGGAAAGGAAAAGGAAAGGAAAGGAAAGGAAAGGAAAGGAAAGGAAAGGAAAGGAAAGGAAAGGAAAGGAAAGGAAAGGAAAGGAAAGGAAAGGAAGATTTGATACAAGCTTATCTTGGAAATTTCTTTTGTTCTTACATTATTGTGGAATTATTTTGGATGGACAAGAAAACATGAAGATCAGGATGCTGTTAAGGGACTTGGGCAACAGTGGTACAGGGAATCCAGCTATTTTCTGAAAAATAATAACAACAAAATTTCTTAAATTAATTAAGGAATTGTACATGTCAATATGCCATATTGGTGAATAGTTGGTATCAAAATAACCAAGAAGCTCCGAAGGGCCAGTCCTCTTCGTACCGACTTCAAAGGATCAGTGCTGGGATGGGTGAATTTCCCGCACGTGCCCTCTAGGGGGCAGCATTGAAGAACGGATACCGCTGAAAATGGCCGTTGCCGTCCGCAGCCTGGGCTGCGGGTAAGCGAGGGCCTAACGGGTGAGCGCCTATCTGTTTTCTGGAATGAACAGTTTGCAACGGTGGCCAACGTGTTTGGGAGTCAATATAACCCAAGATCCAGTTTCAGATAACGTTCCAAAAACAC